>NW_024811057.1:0-2819 GCF_019175285.1 Sceloporus undulatus | reverse complement strand
TCCTAACATTGAGGTGGAATCTTTTTTCTTGTATCTTGCACCCATTACTCTGGGTCCTGTTCTCTGGAGCAGCAGAAAAAAACCTTGCTCTATCTCAATACGACACCTCTTCAAATATTTAAACAGGGCTAAGATATCACCTCTTAACCTCCTCTTATCCAAGCTAAACGTAGGGCTTTAGGGTTTCCAGACCACCATTTTTGTGGCCCTCCTTTGGACACTCTCCAGCTTCTCAACATCTTTCTTGAATTGTAGTGGCCAGAGCTGAACACATGATTCCTCCAAGTGAGGCCTGACCAAAGCAGAATAGAGTGGTACTATGACTTCCCTTGATCTAGACTCTATATGTCTATTGATGCAGCCTTGAATTGCATTGGCTTTTGATCCCTTTCACACCTACTGTTGTCGAGCCAGGTGTCACCCATCATATATCTATTCACTTCATTTTTTCTGCCTAAGTATAGTACATTGTTGGGTTATTTTTAAAGCCTTTTTAGGTTCATTTCCTTCTTATTGAACTGCATGATACTCAAAAGGTCTTACAGAATATTTACTATCTCTTCATATTTCCCAGACCTTAAACCCAAGGGGAGATTATTCAAGATACCTGGGCTGCAGAAGAATGGCCTTTCATAATCTATCTCCTCAAAAAGAAATTCTCCAGTTTGAAAAAGACATAGAATAGCGTTTGGCTAGCTGTTTCCTCACTGGCATCTTGACAAGACCATGGGAAATGCCCCAAACATTTCAGGATTGAGCCAAAGAGGAGATCCCTTACCCAGTGAGGCCACGTTGCCATAATTCTCCAACATGGCTTTCTTGTCAAGAGCCCTCTGATCCCAATTCGCAAGATCCCACTCCTTCTTGGGCCACCTCCTCAAAGGAGACCAGGGCTGAACGAGAGAAAAACAACCATAATTTTTGCATTTCCCCCCAAATATGTTTCCTTGAATGCAGACATGTTCACCCTACAAGTGCCACTGGCAGAAACAGTAGGAAAGGAGGAATGATAAGTCAGAAACTCTCTGAGAGAGAACCTTACCTTGGAGTTGTACAGCGTTGCACAGGATTCTGACCCCTGGTCTCATTCCCCCCTTGTTTTCCCATTTTATTATTGATGGTCAGCATTCCAGCTACTTAGGCCCTGTCCACACCCGCCAAATACAATTGGACCTCCATATTTGGGGCTTTGATTTTTGCAGATTTTGTTATTTGCATCTTTGGTTAATATGTTCTCTCTAGGAATTTCTAGGTCTCCCAGAACAAGTCTGTGGTTAACTTCTACCATAGAGTTGTGTTGAAGAAGAAGAAGAAGAACCTACAAATGCCTAGAGAAGTGTTCTTTCTAGGAATCTCTAGGTCTGCTAGTGAGACATCTGGCAAAAGTTGGTCATAGAGTCACGCTGGAGGACCCATAGATTCCTAGAGAGAACATATGTATCAAATCCATGAATAATCAAAGCCACAAAAATCAAAGTAACAAATGTAGAGGGATGACTGCTGATGCCCATACAAACTAAACAAGACCCACATGTTCTCAACAAAAGACATACAATAACTTTGACTTCTCACCCATTAAACCAGGGGTAGGCAACCTGCGGCCCGCGGGCCGGATGCGGCCCAGCAAGGCCTTGGGACCGGCCCCAGCCCAATCCTGCCGCTGATTGCCGCCGGAGCCTTTGGCCTCTCGTGTGAGGGCGTGGGGCCTTTGGCCTATCAGGAGGAGGCAGGCAAGGGGGGCAATTGTCTATAGAAGCCTCCGAAACATGCATTTATATTAACATTTTTTAAAAAGCAAATTTTTTAGCGTTTCCTCCATTTTTTAAAAACAGTGTGTTCCATTTGAAAATTTTGTCCTACATTTGGCCCGGTTTATTTGTTTATTTATTTAAAAATATTTAATTATTTATTTTTTGGCTTCGGCCCCCCAGTTGTCTGAGGGACAGCAACCTGGCCCCCGGCTCAAAAAGGTTGCCTACCCCTGCATTAAACCAAAAACTTAGGTGTACATATAATAATACTTTCTTCTTTATGTATACAGTAGACCCTTGGTGTCTGTTGGGGTTTGGTTCCAGGATCCCCTGTGGGTACCAAAATCCATGGATGCTCATGTCCCATTATATACAATGCCACAGTTAAACAGAGTCCCTTGTATATAGGGTTGCCATATCCCGCCTGGGGGCGGGACTTTCCCAGTTTGGGGCGTGGCCACACGGTCCCACCCCAGTTTGGCCCCGCCCCTGGGATCTGTTCACTGCTTGGCCTCCTCCGCCGGCCAGGGAGGCGGCCTGGCAGGGCCAGGGGAAAGGGTCTCGCCTCAACCTTTCCTCTTCTTTCTCCTCCTCCTCTTCTTCCTCTTCCTCGTCTTCTTACTCTCCTCCTCCTCTTCTTCTCCACCTCATCCTTCCCCTCTTCCTCCCCTTTTTCTTCCTCCCTACTTCCTCTTCTTCCTCCTCCTCCTTTTCCCCTCTTCCTCCTCCTCTTCTTCCTCCTCTTCCTCCTCTTCTGCTTCTTCCACTCTTCCTCCTCTTCTGGTTTTTGGCCAGGAAGAGAAGCACATTTCTGCCATCTGTCTAGGAATAATGCCAAATGTCCTCCATTTTGATCATGCCTAAGAAACATGCATTTATATGAAATTTTATCCTACATTTGTCCCGGTTTGGAGGGCCTGACTTATGGCAACCCTACTTATATAAAATGGCAATATTTTCAAGCCATGGATGGTTGAATTCATAGATGCAGAATTTGTGAATATGGAGGGCCAAATGGACCTCAAATCCAGTAGCACAACAGCAAGAAATTGCTACATGCCCAGAAAT
>NW_024811056.1:1461-2819 GCF_019175285.1 Sceloporus undulatus | reverse complement strand
CCCCCTTCTGATCATGTGCAGGGATCGCCAGGGCCTTACTGCTGCTGCTGTTTATTCCACTGGTGGCCTTTGAGGGAAGGGAAGGAGTCTACAAGGATTCAGTAGCCTCCCCTTCCTTCCTTCCTTCCTTCCTTCCTCCCTCCCTCCCTCCCTTCTTTTGAGGCCGCAATGGAGCCCAGGAAAGGCAGGAAAGGAAGGCTCTGCTTTGGTAATAGTCTCTCTGTGTATGTTTGTCTCTGCTGTTCTTACAGCTGGAAATGGAGCTGAGGATTGAGGAGAGAAGAAAGTGTCAGTTTTGTGCATATTCACAAATTCTGTGCATCAAAGAATCCAGTGTGTTGAAACAGCAAAGATCTTTATTGAAAACACATAGTCAGAAAATCAGTATTTAAACCAGAACTGCCCTCCTCAAGCCAAAGAATATATTGAAACACCAAAACCTAGAACTCCACCTTCTACCAAACCCAGCCCCCACCTCCAATTCCCAGCATCTATCCCGCATTATTAACCAGCCCCACTTTGCCATCCTTCTCACATGCACAATCTCTCCCTGCCCCAGACATTCAAAGAAGCTAGATCCCTTTCTGTTACTATCAGTCCCCAACTTTCTTCAGCCAACATCCCACAAATTCCGAATGCTATCATTGCTCTTCTAGCTAGCTGCAACAAATCACATCTCACCATCTAACTAACATAAACCACAGTCCATAATTCCCAGCCAAATTTATAACCCAAAACAATTCTCTATACTAGTAGCAATTAAAACCTAAACTTAACAAAACATAACTTTAAAACTTAAACAGACATATGGACAGAAAAAAATGTACAAATAAAATCATGAGGGCCTTTTCTTATCACTGCCGGATTGAGACAGTATTTTTGTATTCCTTCTTTACAAAAATAATGTTTGTTCACTGCTTGGATGTGTGTGGCTCCTCTCCTGTGTGGCCTCTCTGGTGACTTAATAGGCCTGACCGCCAAGAAAAGCATTTTCCACAATGCTGGCATCTGTATGGTTTCTCTCCTGTGTGGATTCTCTTGTGTGTCAGTAGGTTTGACTGCCGAGAAAAACCTTTCGCACAATGCTGGCATTTGTATGGCTTCTCTCCTGTGTGGATTCTCTTGTGTGTCAGTAGGGTTGACTGCCGAGAAAAACATTTCCCACAATGCTGGCATTTGTATGGCTTCTCTCTTGTGTGGATTCTCTGGTGTTTCAATAGGTTTGACTTGAAAGAAAAACATTTCGCACAATGCTGGCATTTGTATGGCTTCTCTCCAGTGTGGACTCTCTGATGTGTCACTAGGTCTGACTTCTGAGAAAAACCTTTCCCACAATGCTGGCATTTATATGGCTTCTC
>NW_024811056.1:0-1361 GCF_019175285.1 Sceloporus undulatus | reverse complement strand
CTGGCATTTGTATGGCTTCTCTCCTGTGTGGACTCCCTGATGTTTCAATAGGTCTGACTTCCAAGAAAAACCTTTCCCACAATGCTGGCATTTGTATGGCTTCTCTCCTGTGTGGATTCTCTGGTGTTTCAATAGGTTTGACTTGAAAGAAAAACATTTCGCACAATGCTGGCATTTGTATGGCTTCTCTCCTGTGTGGACTCTCTGATGTATCACTAGGTTTGACTTGAAAGAAAAACATTTCGCACAATGCTGGCATTTGTATCGCTTCTCTCCTGTGTGGACTCTCTCATGACTGACAAGTTCTTCTGTAAAGAAGCATAATGACAGATAATACTGAATATCAGAGTTAAGAGAGAAAAGTGTTAGGCCAAGATTTAGCCCTATGTTTACTCCTCCCTATTTGATATTAAATTAAGTTGGAGTCAGATCCCAATAACTAATTGGCAAAGGCAGACTAATGGGGCTGGGACCTGGACTCCAATTTTGATGAGAGTCAAGTGCCAAGGAGCAACCTTAAAATAACTATAAGACAGGCCCATTGCAGGACCAAGGGAAGTAACGTGCTCAGGCATGTGCTGAGTACCATTTGGGTGTGAAAAGCATTAATCTCCATGGCTTCTTTCCATAAAATCCTAGAATAGGCAGTTTAGGGTGGAGTATTTAGAATCCTTAGTAACTGGAGAGCAATAGTGCCTCACTGAACTACAGATTCAAATATTCTACAGGATGTTGCTATCACAATTAAACTAGGCTTGAAAGGGATCTAGGACTCCTAGTAGACCACAAGCTGAACATGGGCCAACAGTGTGATGCAGCAGCTACAAAGGCCTATGTGATTCTAGGCTGCATCAATACAAGAATAGTTTCTAGATCAAGGGAAGTAATAGTGCCACTGTATTCTGCTTTGGTCAGGCCTCACTTGGAAACATCCTGTGTCCAGTTCTAGGCCCCACAATTCAAAAAGGATGTTGACAAATTGGAGCATGTCCAAAGGAGGGTAACCAAAGTGGTGAAGAGTCTGGAAACCATCAAACTCTATGAGGAGCAGCTTAGAGAATTGGTTATGTTTAGCCTGGAGAAAAGAAGATAAATAGTGGATATGATATCCATATTTAAATATTTGAAAGGGTGTCATGTTGCACAAGGAGAAGGCTTGCCTTTTGCTGCTACAGAAAAAAGGAGACACCACAATGGATGCAAGACACAGGGAAAGAGGGTCCACCAAAATATTAGGAGGAATTTTGTGACAGTAAGAGCTCTTTGACAGTGGAATATACTCCCTTAGAGTTTGGTGGAATCCTCTTCTTTGGAGGTCTTTAAAGAGAGGCTGGCTGGCCATCTCTTGGGGGTGATTTGAA
>NW_024811055.1:0-2819 GCF_019175285.1 Sceloporus undulatus | reverse complement strand
TGTTTTTAACCATGTTAAAGTCTGTGTGTGTTTTAACCATCAGAAAGTCACCACTACCTCAGCCACCCATGTGGACAATCCTGGGTGAGAGAGACTCAACCTGTATTAAGCTGGTACTCAAAACAATCTCCATATTGACTGATATGCTTTTAGACCAAGAAAAGTTCAGAATAGTTTGTGGTTTTGAGTGTTGGAACTAAGCCACCGAGAGACAAAGATCTGAATCTCTATTCAGCTGTGGAGACCTACTGGGCAGCTCTGGGCAAGTCCCTCTCTCTCAGCCTCAGAGCCCAGGGTCCAAATCCCCACCCAGCTATGGAAAACTGTGCTAGAACAGTTAAACTCCAGAATGTGACTTGCTCAAGAGCTGGAGATGATAGTGCTGAAAAGCATAGAGCAAAGGTAATGTCATTGTGGGTAATGTCAAACGTCCTAACAATTTGGAAATGGCTCCTAACTTAAGATTGTAACCTAAATAAAAGGAGAGCGAAACAAAACATACAGATAAAAAGGCTGATCGATGGCTAACCCAGGAGGGATGGAGACGTATGCTGGGGCATCCAAGGGATATTTCTGGTTAAAATTCTGGGTTTAAAATGATCAGTGATCAATCATCAATAACAAAACCACTGGGTGCCCTCAGGCGAGTCACACTCTCTCAGCCTCAGAGGGACCCCGCCCCTTTTCCTCACCTGCCGGGCGGCCACTGTCCCTCGCAGAGGAGGGGGCGGAGCCAGAGGCGGCGGCGGCGGCGCTGCTGTTGCTGCTGGGGGCGTGGCCTGGGCGCGAGGCAGGGGGCGCGTGCCGGGCGAGGGGGGGCGCGGGCGGTGGGGGCTGCCAGGGTGCGCGGGAGGGGGCGGGGCCACTCTCGGGGGCGGGGGTCGCGAGGAGGAGGTAGTAGCAGGGGTTGCTGCTGCTGCCGCCGCCGCTGCTATTGTAGTAATAGGCGCCGGGGGTCTGAGCAGTCGCCGTCGTTGACGTCATAAGGGCAGCCAGGCCGCTGCTCTGCCAGCTGAGGTAGCCGCAGTAGGAGTCCCAAAGCCATTGGTGTACGCGACGGGAGTACTCTCCAGCACTGAGGGTCTCCGGAGCGGAGGAAGACGAAGCAGTAGCAGCAGCATCTCTTCCTCCTCCTGCCGCTGGACCACCGCCATCCTCAGCGGGCTCCTCCGCCATGGCCCCTCCGCGGCGCCTGTCACTGCCTGTGTTTCGCAATGCGCATGCGCAAGGCCTTCCCTTTCTCCTTTGCGTACGAGTGTTGTCTCGTTTTTCTCACCCACCAGGCTTGAGTGACGCAGCCGCTCCGCGTGACGTAAATCTCCCACGGGGCGGAGCTGAGAGGGAGAGGTTGCGCAGGCGCATTATAGATTGGAACGTTCCACTTTGGAATGTGTCGTTTATATCTCGCGAAGCTCGACCAGGCCTGAGTGACGCAGCGGCCCCGCGTGACGTAAACCCCCCAGGGGGCGGGGCCAAGAGAGAGAAAGAGCGCAGGCGCATTATGGATTGGAATGTTCCACTTTGGTTCTGGGGGGGGTCATCGTCCTCTCAGACCTGTGTCCGATGGTATCGCCCAGGGAATTATGGGAACTGTAGTTTTGTTTAGCCTCTGTCAGAGAGAGCTCTGGGCCTACGACAAACCACCATTCCCAGAATCCCACAGCCTTGAGCCATGGCAGTTAAAGCTGGGCCAACCCCCTCAGGGATATTGACTATTGTTTTTATTATTATTATTAACTTTATTTATAAAGTGCTGTTTATACATTTTTACACAGCACTGTACAGTATATAAAATAAGAATAAAATAAAATGGAGTTCTAGAAAACAGAACATAATACAAAATTTAAACACAGTGTCATTCAACAAAATAGACAACAAATTAAAAGAAACACCAGATAACAGTGAAGTCTTCTCTCAATTTCACCAATCTTTATTTTGTCAGATTTTTTAATTAATTTAAAAAGCAACCATTACGTCAAACTTTATACAGACATCTTCTACGCAAATAAGAGTTATGTACACCCACAAATTATATACGTAATCCAAAACAAAACAACAATACAATTTATTTTGCACTTTTCCCAATTTTCCCCTTTAAGTCAACGTATATTTATCCGTTTCCATATATTCTCTCTTTCTAGGGCCTTCTCATGAAAGGTGGCTAAGGCTTGTCCTCCATTCCCAGGATGCGTCCTCCATTTCAACCTTCTGTCCTGGAGGAATCCCAAAATGCCCTCCAATTTGAGGAGGACCATCTGTGGGGGCATGGATTTGTGGGAGTGTTTCGAGTTTTTGTGTTGGAATGCCCTTCATTTTTCTTAAACGCCCTCCATTTCATGGTGCCTTGTCCTCCTTTTTATTATTTTATTTATTTATGGTATTTATACCCAAAGAACGCTCTCAGAGCAGCTTACAATTATTATTGTTTTTAATTACACGGTTCCCTGCCCTCAGGCTTACAATCTCTGCGCTTGGGACACCTGGTCACCCTTTTCTCATGAGGCATCCAAAGTGGGGCCAAAGTACAGCAGCCTCAGTTCAGCCATCTTGACCTCAAGGGAGAGTTCAGACATGATTTGCTCTGGGACGTCCGCGGCATCCTGATATCTGAACGTTGCATTCCCCACACTGTGGCATTCCCTGGGAAGCCCAGGGGATGCGCCCCCCTCCCAGGATAGCAATGTTTACCGAGAATGAGATGTGATAGCCTCGCTGGCAAACCACGAGGCCATGACTCGCCTTCTGGATGACAATGCTTTATCCATAATTGGATAAGCCCATGTTGATTCGGCTGAGCCAGTGTACACATCCTGCTCCCT
>NW_024811054.1:0-2820 GCF_019175285.1 Sceloporus undulatus | reverse complement strand
GCGACGGTCAGGAGCACCTGTTATCAGCTTCAGCTTATTCACCAGCTGCGCCCATACCTGGCCCAGAGGGACCTTGAAACGGTAGTACATGCTCTGGTAACCTCTCGATTGGATTTTTGCAATACGCTCTACATGGGGCAACCCTTGTACCATACCCGGAAGCTACAAATGGTACAGAATATGGCAGCCAGACTGGTCACTGGTACATCCAGGGCCAGTCATATTACACCTGTACTTAAAGATCTGCACTGGCTGCCTATTCGCTTCCGGGCGCAATACAAGGTGTTGGTTATAACCTATAAAGCCCTACATGGCTTGGGCTCAGGATACCTAGAGGACCGCCTCTCCCCATATAATCCGCCCCGCACCCTCAGAACATCTGGGCAGCAACTACTGAGGGTCCCAGGGGCTAGATTAACCTCCATATCGAAGAGGTCATTTACCATCATCGCCCCGACCCTCTGGAACACGCTGCCCATAGATCTCCGCTCGGCCACCTCCCTGGCCCAGTTCAGGAAGGAAGTAAAGACCTTCCTGTTCCAGTTAGCATTCCCGGACACAAGTTCCAGTTAGTCCCCCCTCTCCTCTGACAGCAGTTGTAAGCTGGCTAAATGGGGTTTTAATGAGGGTTTTAACTGTATTTTAATTGTATTTGTATTGTGTTGTGTTGTTAATATGCTGTACACCGCCCTGATTGTAAGAAGGGCAGTATAAAAATAAAATTATTATTATTATTATTATTATTATTATTATTATTATTATTATTATTATTATTATTATTATTATTATTTTATTAGACTCTTTGAATGGTTGTCCAATGAAACAACACATAGGTCTACTCTGTTTGTGACAAAAATAGAATTCAAGCTGTGATATAGTTTATGTTATTGGTAAAAGGGGATGGATTATAAGTAAAATGTTATTTGTAATCTGTTACCTCTAAACTGTAGTGGAAGCACATCAGTTGCTAAGAGGGATAGTGGTGTTAGTGCAAAATGGTTGAAACATGAGTTGCAGTCATTATTACAGTATTATGGAAGTAATGTCTTTATCTTGATACAAACCCTTCACGACTAGAGATTTTAATGGTTGTGACAGAATGTGCTGGTTCATTTTATGATTTAAAAATCTGTACTGAATCTTTGGAGGCTAATTAGAAGAGGTGTGATGACATTGGGTTTAAATTAACCTTTAAGTATAGGAACATATTTGTAATGATTGCAAGGAGCTGAGGATTTTTGAAAAGCAACTTTCCATATTCTCAAATACATGATTAAAATTCTTTTTTGGGGAAAAATATGTTAGTAAAATATTTATTTAGGGACTGCAATGCGCCTTCTAACATTGTACATCTAGTAATTTATCGAGGAGGTTACATCATTTTCTATAGAAATCCTATTGGAACATCTCTTCTGCCTTCATCTTTGCAAAGGAGTTATTTGGTTGTTTGTGCTGCGTGGAAGAGAAATTTGAATAAATCCCATTTCAATATTATTGATTTATTTTTCTCCTTAGAAAAAAACTATTACCATGTGTTCTGCCTCCCACCCTTTTTTGTACCTTTAAATGGAAACAGGTATTGAATTATAGTTTTTAACTGCATCCTTTCCTGAAAGGCAGCATTTATATTTTCTTTCAGTAAGACTGGACAGCCAGTTTCTGGAAATTTTGTATTGGGAATTTTCTCCCCTTAAAATCTGGAAGAATAAAGCCATTTTTATTTATTATGAAAAACAGTGCAAATTAATGGGTGGTCTCTTCATTGTGTAACGCCATCCCAGAAACAAAAGTAGAAGTTATTTTACAAAAATACAACTAAAAATATTTACTTATCATGTTAAAAGACTTGTAATTTAAAATAATATAAACTTACTTTAAAATGTAATTATAAAGATAAAAATGTAGCACACACACCGCATTCATAAATCCTTCTGCACAACTAAATCTCGAGAAATTGAGATGTGAGCGTAAATAATTCCAAAGGAAATCATTTCCACACTCTCAGTGCACTGCTCTCTCTTTCTAAATGACTAGAAACATCAGTGACAGAGGGAAGTTTGCTTCAATTTTTTTCCCTATGTTTTCAAGAATAGCCAACTCCTTTTTACAACTGCACAATGCAGCCGTTAAGAATGCATAACTACTTTTATTTCACTTTCACACGCCATGTTAACCTGTGTGGAGAGATCTTTCCACTTTCTCTTACCAATAAACAAACAAGGAAACAGCAGGGGAGTGCTGCTTGCATAGCCTGACTCCACAGGTGGCTCACTGCCCATGGCTTTTAACATTCTGCATGACTGTATTTTGTGGATGGATAAAAGTGTAAACAATAAAGTTTCCAGCTTTAGAAATCCAAACAAAAAGAAATTTCAAACTATAAAGATATTGGTTTTTTTTTTTTTTTTGCATCATATGTCTGTTTAAAATATCTACAATATTTTTGGGGTCTGGATTGTATTTAATGAAGCATAAAATCTCACCCTCTACCAATCTACACTGTAAATAATTTGAGAAATGTATATTATTTCGCTAAAAAACTGACAGGTGTTCAGCAAATAATCTGACCTGAATCCATTTCTTATTACCAAGTAAAGTAGAACTGTTGAATTAATGTAAACTTGATTTACAGTACATTGAATGTTGGACAATGACTCTGGGGTCCAAAACACAGTGCAGAAATAATCTAGTTGGAAATCACTTTAACTACCCAGGCTCAGTCCTAGGGAATCTTAGGAACTGTAGTTTGTTATGGCTCTGATTTATGCTGAATTTATCATAGGGCTTTCTTGGCAAGAATTATTCAGAAGATGTTTGACA
>NW_024811053.1:1701-2820 GCF_019175285.1 Sceloporus undulatus | reverse complement strand
CGAACGATGACAGTTAGGGAGGGAGGAGCCTCTGCTTCAGGCTAGCCTCTGATGGTACTGGGCCAGCCTTCTCTCTTTTTAGAATGTTTCCTGGGTGGGAAAAGAATAGTCCGAAACTGAAATAAATGCAGCGGGTGCTTTTTGGAAGTACTTCAGCCAAAAAGGATCATCACACCAGCTCTCAGGTCCTTCGTGGCTCTGAATTCTGGTCCCATTCACAAGCCAATTTATAGCACAGTCTGAATGCAACATTCCCAGAACTCAGCCATAACGTAGCAGAATACAGAAGCAAATCTCCAGATTTAGGCATTGGCAATGCACTCACCACTTTCCACTCTTAAAAATAACTCACAGAAGCAGTTGATTTCCTCCAAGTCCTTGGAAGTTCTTTAGCTTGAGTTGCAATATAAAACAAATATTTACCAGCTCTCGTCTCCGACTTCCATCAACTTCACAATCTCTTCTACACTCAACTCCAACCTACATCAATCCGCATGTGAACTGTATACTGCATTGGTTGTGAGTCATCTCCTGGTGCCTCACAGCATGAAGCATCCTCTGCAGTTAGCTTGCATCATGCCATGTGCTCTGACTCAACACTTCCATGGCAGTCTCACAGGAAATGATGCCACTTTTCAATTAAAAAAGTTTTACATATATTTAATGGAATTTCAACTGCCTGATTATCTGCTTCCACCGATTTCCTAATAGCATTTCCCCTACAATCTCTTCTTTGATAGCTCTTATGAGTAAGGATACAATCATTATATGGATTTGGGGGCATCCAGAACAGGGTCATGCTCAGGGCACTCATACTAACTTTATTAATTTAATCTGAATTAGGGAGGGGTGAACATGGGGCTAAATCTTGGGGTAACATCTTCCTCTCTTAACTCTGAGATTCAGTCTTGTCTGTCATTGTCCCTTGTTTACAGAAGAACTTATCAGTCATGAGAGAGACCACACAGGAAAGAAGTCACATAAATGTCAGCATTGTGGGAAATGTTTTTCTTTGATGTCAGACCTTGTGAGACACCAGAGAATCCACACAGGAGAGAAGCCATACAAGTGCCAGCATTGTGGGAAATGTTTTTCTTTGATGTCAGACCTTGTGAGACA
>NW_024811053.1:0-1691 GCF_019175285.1 Sceloporus undulatus | reverse complement strand
CCAGAGAATCCACACAGGAGAGAAGCCATACAGGTGCCAGCATTGTGGGAAATGTTTTTGTTCAAAGTCAGACCTTGTGAGACACCAGAGAATCCACACAGGAGAGAAGCCATACAAGTGCCAGCATTGTGGGAAATGTTTTTCTCGGCAGTCAAACCTAGTGACACACCAGATAATCCACACAGGAGAGAAGCCATACAAATGCCAGCATTGTGGGAAATGTTTTTATTTGAAGGGAGTCTTAGTAAGACATCAGAGAGTCCACACAGGAGAGAAACCATACAAATGCCAGCAATGTGGGAAATGTTTTTCTTCTAAGTCATACCTAGTGATACATCAGAGAGTCCACAGTGGAGAGAAGCCATACAAGTGCCAGCATTGTGGGAAATGTTTTTCTCGGCAGTCACACCTAGTGAGACACAAGAGAATCCACACAGGAGACAAGCCACACAAATGCCAGCATTGTGGAAAATGTTTTTCTTTGAAGGGAGACTTAGTAAGACATCAGAGAGTCCACACAGGAGAGAAACCAGACAAATGCCAGCATTGCGGGAAATGTTTTTCTCGGCAGTCAAACCTACTGACACACCAGAGAATCCACACAGGCGAGAAGCCATACAAATGCCAGCAACATGGAAAATGCTTTTCTTAGAGGTCAGGCCTATTCAGTCACCAGAGAGGCTACACAGGACAGGAGCCACACACATTCAAGCAGTGAATGAACTTTTTTTTTGTAAAGAAGGAATACAAAAATACTGTTTCAATCGGGCAGTGCTAAGAAAAGGCCCTTATGGGTTTATTTGTATGTTTTTTCTGTCCATATGTGTGTATATGTTTTAAAGGTATGTTATGTTAAGTTTAGGTTTTAAATGCTACTAGTATAGATAATTGCTTTGGTTTATCAGTTTGACTGGGGATTATGGGTCATGGTATAGGTTAGCTAGATGAGGGGCTGGGATTTGTTGCAGTTAGCTAGAATAGCAATGATAGCAATGTGAGATGTTGGCTGAAAAAAGTTGGGGACCAGTAGTAACAGAAAGGGAGCTAGATTCTTCAAATGTCTGGGGCAGGGAGAGATGGTGTATGTGAGAAGGATGGCAAAGTGGGGCTGGTTAATAGTGGGGGATAGATGGTGGGAATTGTGGGTGGGAGCTAGGCTTGGAAGAGGGTGGAGTTGTAGGTTTGGGGTTTTAATGTATAGTTTGGCTTGGAGTGGGCAGTTCTGGCTTAAACACTGAATTCCTTCTATGTGTTCTCAATAAAGTTCTTTGCTATTTCAACATACTGGACTCTTTGATGCACAGAAGTTCTGCATTTGCACAAAATTGACACTTTCTTCTCTCCTCAGTCCTCAGCTCCATTCCCAGCCATAAGAACAGCAGAGACAAACACACACACACACACACACACATCTGTACATACAGTATACACAGAGAGACTATTTTCAAAGCAAAGCCTTCCTTTCCTGCCTTTCCTGGGCTCCTCAAAAGAAGGAAGGAAGGATGGAAGGAAGGAAAGGGAAGTTGCTGAACCTTTGGCGCACTTCCCTCAAAGGCTGCCTGTGCATGATCAGAAGGGGCCTTTGGATGTATGTGTGCATGCGCAGTCTCAGACCTGAAGCCATTGTTTCCCTCACAGTTTGTCATGAGGGATGGACATGGGGGACAAGGAATGGCTGAAGGGTCTTCTGG
>NW_024811052.1:0-2820 GCF_019175285.1 Sceloporus undulatus | reverse complement strand
CGCTAATTTGATTTACTTCACAACACCCTGACAAGATCTGGAGTACCCCAAAATGAGCAGACATGAAGGGCATTTAGGATCGCAACCAGGGATGAAAGGGAACCCTGTCTTGTTTGATCTTGTTGTCACATGCTGCTATGCGCCACGTCCCCATGCCGCCGTCACGTTGGCGTGTAACGCTGATCTGTAGAGCCTCTTTGTGTGGGTGAATGCATTTATGCTTCTTCAATAAAGTGCTAAGTGTATTTTTGTACAAAGTTCAGTGATTATTAAGCAAAACGCTGCATTGTTAGAGTAATCATGCTTTTGAAATGCACTGCTTGGAAAAGTTCTGGATTTTATCTAATTCATTTGTTGCTTTATCTTGTTCCTGGTCAGCTAAAATATAAACAAAGGATTTATCCAAAACACACAAATACATCAATTTTCTCTGAAATGCTTAAGGTGAACATATCCCATACAAACTATAGAAGACTGAAAAACAGAACTGATAAATGTGTAACTTTCTAAAGTGTGATATACCTGTCTAAATCAAAACAGTGAAGATGACTTGGAAACTTCAGACAGTACAAAATGCAGGAGCAAGATTGTTGACTGGCACTCTTTTCAGAAACCAAATAACACCAGTTCTGAAGGAATTGCTCTATCTGCCAATACACTTCTGAATTTAATATACTGAATTGAAGGTGCTGGTGATAACATTTAAAGCCCTAATTGGGACTCCCAATACTTGAGGAGGTATCTCTTTCTATATATGCCTGCCCATGAATAGAGGCCTGTTGGAGGCATGCTCCTTTGTATCCCACTGGTAGGGGAAATACTTGTGGGAAGATGTAGGAAAAAGCCCTTTTCTGTGGTGGCATCCCATTGTGGAATAACCATCCCTGCTTGGAAGCCTGGTTGACACCAATGTTGGTATCATTTCAGCATCACGTGAAAACTTGACTTTTTATTAAAGCCTTTGGGCCTAAATGATTTTACCCAGGCTGTGCATGTGCTACATACAATTGCATTATTGTAAATTGTTTTAAATTATCCGGTTTTTATTGATAAATTATTCAATATATTTTAGTCTTTTAAAATTGTTGTTTATTGTTTTGAATGTATTTTATTGTAAATCGCCATGAGGTCTTCAGCTATAATGTGGGATATAAATATTTTAATAAATTTTAATAAAGCAGTTTCATCACAAAAGGTGTGTTTGAACAAATCTGTTGATCGTAATGCCTTAACATGTCATTACTTAGTTTTTTGTTGTGAAAGAGCTTGTGAAGTTATTACATGTGATGTTGTATCTTGTAAATAATGCATAAATATTTGCTTAGGGTTGACTTTAATTAATAGCAGAGTTTCGTTTAATGTAATTCTGGCATCAGAAATGGAATGCTGTGGTGGGAATTGAACTATGGTTGTTATGAAGTGGCTCAAGATTCTATTTTTAAAAATTAGCTGTAAAATCAGAACAGAACTTATTTTATCACTTTTATTTAATGCATTTCTTAGCTGCCTTTCAAGACAACAGACCTCCTGGGATGGCCTACAAATTCTTAAATCATAAATTACTTTGAAAACAGATTTAGAATAAACCAGTAGAAAAGCAGGATGTATAATAAAAAAGTTCACTTAAAGCTAAAGAAATCAAACAAGTTTTAAAACCTTAATTAGAAATAGAATTAGCTAGATATAGATATCTTAAGGGGGACTTTTTCAGAGCAGGGGCCACCAATAATAAGGTCCAATCTCTTCTACCCCACAACTGTCCTGATTTGGCAGAGGCAGTCCTGATCAATGTTTAGTCATCCCACTTTTTCAACTGCTTTTAAAATGTCCCAGTTTCTTTCTCCTCCCGCTTTTTTTCCATTGTCCTCATCTAATTTCCATTGCTACAAACTGAGTGAGTAATGCAGAAGTAATTTTGCACTCAGTTAACACAGTGGGGAGGGTGAGGAGATAGGGGGACAGATGTACCCTTCCCAGGGGTCTCAGGCAAAAGTCAACTGCTTTAGTCTCTCCTAGCTTCTGAATTCTTCCTTGTCAATAACTTTTGCCATCTTGACCAAAGTCAGGTGTTGCTCAGCCACATATGGCCCACTTTTCATATGTGAAATACAGGAGAGTATGATCCTTACGGCGCTCAACTTTAATGGTGGGCCATTAAATAGAGCTTCCAGTTTTGATCTGTACACATTGTAGGTCCAAAAAGAGGTGTAGGCTATAGAGCCATAGAATCGGAGTTGGAAGAGACTTGCCATCAAAATCCAACCTCCTGCCAGGCAAGAATACATAATCAAAGGACCCCTGATAGATGGCCATCCAGCCTCTGTTCACTCTCCAAGGGAGTGTTTTCTACTATTGAACAGCATTTATTCTCAGGAAGTCCTTCCTTATGTTGAGGTGGAATCTCTTTTCCTGCAGTTTGCATCCATTGCTCTGTGCCCTAGGTAGTTCTCTAAATAACTTGTGCTGTTAGAATTATTATGGCTTGGTTATTAGTTAAGAAGTTTAGCAGCAGCAGCAGCTGCATCAACAATAAGCATGTACTCCACAGGTATTTGGTAAACATCTAGATCTCAGCTTCTGGTAAATAAACAGGATACATTGGTAGATAAAAAGAAACTTGTTTTATTGCTACATCACGGTTCTACAAAAAATAACTAATCAGTAGAGAAAACTATACTTGGTAGAAGAGTCCCTGGAGTTGACTCTCATGTGTGTAAGTAAGAAGAAAAACATCTTTAATAGCACAGCTTGGTTTCTGTGTCCATGCTTGGTGAGAGCAGAGAGAGGAAGAGGGAGAACAAAGGGCATAAACTTTATTGA
>NW_024811051.1:0-2820 GCF_019175285.1 Sceloporus undulatus | reverse complement strand
GGGCCGCAGGTTGCCGACCCCTGACTTATGCCATATGGTAGTAAACAGATGTTTTAGAGCACAATAGCTATCAGCTCCAGATTGCATGACATAGCATATGGAATTGTGGAAGTTACAATCCAAAACATCTGCAGAGCCACTAGTTTCCCATTCTTGCAGTATAGCTCTAATTCAGCATCTATGGCCCTCTGTATCACTTTTTTCCTGTCAAACCTATTCTTTGCAGAATAATCATAAGGGATTATGAGAGTTGCAGTTCAGAAATATTGTGACAGCAATAGTTGCCCTCCCCTGTTTTCTTCAGCAACATATAAAATCTCCTTACTCTTGATGAAGAAATTGTACATTGCACCTACTTTGGAGCACACTGTTTTTATTTCGTATTTTTCTGATTTGGCTTCTGAAACTGAACATATAGATCAGGCCTGGTCTGAGTTTATAATGTTAACATGGTAAATGTGTGTATGTGATTTAGAGGATTATCAGACAGGGATGGGAACGGGAGCAAAGCGGATCGCTCTCCCGTCTTTATCGCAATCACACAAAGCATTTCATACGTGTCATGCTTATCCTATCATTACCTTGTAACTGAAGTGGAATTGTCTTGTCATTTTGTATTAACACAGACTCCAGTTAATACAAAATGACAGGATAATTCCACTTCAATTACACGGTAATGATAGAGTAAACGCGGCGTCATTTGAAAATCTTTTGCACATTTGTGGTTAATTGCAGTTCACTGACAGGACACTGACAGGCTAAACACTGCATTGTGTGAAAATCTTTTTGCGATCACACCATAAGGACAGGAAAAGCCCCGTCTGATAATCTCCATAGCTATACTACACATTATCTCTAAAGAGCTCAGGTTGATAGATATGTCCCATCCCATGCTGCTCTCACAAAAGTGGAGTAGGCTTATATTGAGAGAGACCTCAGTAAGTTTCATGGCTGAGTGAAGGAGATATGAAAAAAGGTCTTCCCCATCCTAGTCAAATGCTCTAGCCACAGAAACACAGTAGCTTCAACCAGCACAGTGTTGATTGTGTTGGTGCAGCTTGTCAGTTCTGATGTGGCCAACCAGTCTGCTTAATAATTATGCCAGTTTAAATGCCTAATACATATTTGTGCTTGCTGAATCCTGGAAAAATGTTTACTGTGTGGGAAAATGCAGTCTTAGAACAATGGAACATTCAGGCAGATAAACATAATGTTTGTGAGTATACCACCTCCTTAAACACACACACACACACACACACACACACACACACACACACACACTACTGGGTGACTTAATCATATGCCCCATCAGCTAATTACTGTTTATTGTTTGCTTCTCCCCCCCCCCCTTCACATAGAACTTTATCACATGGGTGACATCCTGTCCCTATCCTGTGCTTCTTGCATGATCGCAGCAAGTATTTTCACACTAAATTGCACTTATCTGGACATTATCCTGTCTAGAAAGTGTGAGTGAAAGTGATCGCATGAAAGGCTGATCCCGTGAATGAAGTGGAATTGTCCCATGAGTGAAGTGGAATTGTCCCCTCATTTCCCAACATTTGGTATTATTGGAACATCCCATTAATGCAGTTCCACTTCACTGACGGAACATGACAGGGTCAGGGCGATGTAGTGAGAAAGCCTTTCGCACAATAACTTTCACTCACGCTTTCTGGATGGAATAAGGACACCCGTCCCTGTGTGATAAACTCCATAGGAAATAGGCTTGCAAACAAAACTAGATAAGAGGATGTAAGGACCCACTGTGCTGAACCATATTCCATTGCAGGTCCTAGCATTAGCCAGAGTATGGTAGAATATACGAAGAGGGAGATGGGTTTGGAGGGATTTGTCTTCTGCCTCAGGGAACAAAACATCTTCAGTTTGCTCTGATCTCCCCTCCACTGTGTCAGACTATAAAACCACTTTCCTCCCTTTGCCAACATTCACGCACAAAGGCAGGTATACTCAAAGGCAAAAATATACTGTATGTTTGTGTGCACAAGATGCACAAAATTCAAACCAATATTTGACCTGACAGCAGTAGTTTTTGAGGCTTGAGTAATTAGATATGACCAGTGTTCTTTGTCTTAGGGAAGAAACTGGTTTTTCCATGATTCTGAGCAACTTCCTTCATTCCTCAACTTCTGTAAAATAGAAAAATATGTGGACTTAGTCCCGTTTATTGTTATGTGATTTCAGGTTGACTCTGATCTATGGTGATCCTATCATAGGGTTTTCTTGGCAAGATTTGCTCAGAGTAAGGCCCGTTCCGCACAGGCATAAAGTATGCGCTCCATGCGTACTAGGGTTAGAAAGGGGCATCAATTCCTGACGCCCCTAATCCTAATACACGCGGAGCGCGCACAAAATGGCGGCGCTTGTTCCACACGGGCGCTGCCATCTTGACATAGCAGACGCATTGTATCCACACGGCGCAAATGATGCTGTGAGTGTGCCATTGGCGCCTCACAACGTCATAAGCACGCTGCAAAGAGAAGCTCCATTTGGGGGCTTCTTTTTGCTCTGTGAGGGAGTTGCACAGTTTGGCTGCTGCGGTTCCCTTGTGGAGCAACCGGCATTGCCGGCAGACCGCCGCTTTTAGGCGGTCTGTAACGCTCCTAAGTTTGCTATTATCTTCCCCTGAGGCCGAAGGAGTGTGATTTACATAAAATCATTACTTGGGTTTCAATGTCTGAGTAGGGATAATTTGAACCCTAGTCTCCTGGAGTCCTAGTCCAATGCATTATACCACACTAGTTCTCAGTCCTGTTTTGTACCTTCCTTTTACCATTTAACTTGTGTAAGGACATAATA
>NW_024811050.1:0-2820 GCF_019175285.1 Sceloporus undulatus | reverse complement strand
TTTTCAAATGCCTGACTATCTGCTTCTACTGATTTCCTCATGAAGGTTCCCCTTCAATTTCTTCTTTGGTAGCTCTGAGTAAGGATACAGTCATTATATGGATTTGGGGGCATCCAGAACAGGGTCATGCTCAGGTCACTCACACCAACATTTTTAATTTAATCTCAAATAAGGAGGGATGAACGTGGGGCTAAATCTTGGGGCAACACTTTCCTCTCTTAACACTGAAATTCAATCTTGTCTGTCATTGTCCTCCTTTACAGAAGAATTTGTCAGTCACGAGAGAGTCCACACAGGAGAGAAGCCATACAATTGCCAGCATTGTGGGAAAGGTTTTTCTTTGAAGGGAGACTTAGTGAGACATCAGAGAGTCCACACAGGAGAGAAGCCATACAAATGCCAGCATTGTGGGAAATGTTTTTCTCGGAAGTCACACCTATTGGCACATCAAAGAGTCCACACAGGAGAAAACCCAAACAAATGCCAGGATTGTGGGAAATGTTTTTCTTCGAAGTCATATCTATTGGCACATCAGAGAGTCCACACAGGAGAGAAGCCATACAAATGTCAGCATTGTGGGAAATGTTTTTCTTTGAAGGGAGACTTAGTGAGACATCTGAGAGTCCACACAGGAGAGAAGCCATACAAATGCCAACATTGTGGGAAAGGTTTTTCTCAGAAGTCACACATATTGGCACATCAGAGAGTCCACACAGGAGAGAAGCCACACAAATGCCAGCATTGTGGGAAATGTTTTTCTTCAAAGTCAAACCTAGTGATACATCAGAGAGTCCACACAGGAGAGAAGCCACACAAATTCCAGAAATGAACTAACATATTTATCAAGAAGCAAAACAAAGAATATATTTTAAATCTTGTGGTGATAAGAAAAAGCCCTTGTGATTTCCTGTGTTAGGTTTGTGTGTCCATATGTCTGTTTATGTTTTTCAATTATATTTTGTTATTTTGAGGTTTTCATTGCCTTTATTATAGATTATTGCTTTCGTTTATACATTTGAGTGGGGATCATGGTGGTGGAATAGGTTAGTTAAACAGAGGGGTGGGATTGGCTGCAGCTGATTAGAATAGTTATGGGAATGATAGCATTTGGAATTTGTGGGATGTTGGCTGAAGAACGTTGGGGACAGGTATTAACAGAAAGGGCTAGTTTGTGGGAAGGGCAAAGGGGGCCTTGTTATCTGTGGGACATAGACTGTGGGATTTGGAGGTGGGGGCCAGGTTTGGACGAGTGTGATGTTTTAGGTTTTGGGGTTTTAATGTTTGGTTTGGGGAGGGCAGCTCTGACTTAAACACTGAATTTCTGATTATGTGTTTGCAATAAAGTTTTTGTTGTTTCAACATACTGGACTCATTGGTGCCCAGAAATTCTGCATTTGCACAAAATGTACCCTTTCTTCTCTCCTCAGCCCTCAGCTCCATTCCCAGCCATAAAAACAGAGGCAAACACACATATATACTCACAGAGACAGAGCTATATGTACAAACCAGAGCCTTCTCAGCCTTTCCCTCCTGAGTCCAGCTCCGCAGCTTGGGCTCCATTCCGGAAGGAAGGGAAAAAGGCCGTAGTCCTTCCCTTCTTCCAAAGGCCGACAATGGAATAAACAGCAGCAGCAGCAAAGGCCTTACGATCCCTGCGCATGCTGAGAAGGGGTCTTTGGGGCATCTGAAAGGAATGAAAGTGCCAAGGGAAGAGAAGCATAAAGGGACTGCTGAAGTCGGGGGGGAGGATTTGGGACCTGTTTCAGGCACCTTCCTCCCGGAACCCATTATTAGAGCCTTCCACAGCTAACTACGATGCTTTAAATGACTATTTCACAGATAATGTCTCTCAGATAAGAGCCAAATTGGACGTCAGCATTATTGCGGAGGCTATAAGTGAGGTGTCCTTGAGTAAGATCATACTGGATCAATTTTAATTTGAGTTCTAAGGATGTGGCCAAGCTCCTTGTAAGTGTGAAGAGGAGAACTTGCCCTCCCGACCCTTGCCCTTTTTATATCACCTGAAATATATCATAGATGCATCTCTTAGTTAGGGCTGTTTTCCATCATGCTTAAAAGAAGCGGTGCTACGGCCGTTTATGGAAAAGCCCTCCCTAGATCCCTTGGAGATGAACAATTACAGACCGGTCTCCCGTCTTCCATTTCTAACCAACATAATTTTGAGGGCAGTTGCTCTTCATCTCCAAGCGGTCTTAGATGAAACAGATTATTTGGACCCATTTCAAACTGGCCTTAGGATGAGATACGGAGTCGAAACTGTTATGGTTGCCTTAGTAAATGATCTTTGCTTCAAGGGGGAATGTAATTTACCAAACTTTAAGCTGTATTATTATGCAGCTTGTCTCAAATGGTTAGAAGAATGGTTCAAATTAGAAAACAAGAATTTATTGAATATAGAAAAAGCTAACCTGAATCTTGTTATACATGCATATATGTGCTATACAAAACCGAAAGATAATGATACTTTTAACCATCATGTTATAAGAAGATCATTGCTTAAAGCATGGTATAAAATGAGACTTCAATTTTGGGTGTAATTGCAAGAGGCCTATTTCAGTCGAACAAAGGACAAAGATACTCCATGGCTATGATATGGAGATTTAATAAACAAAACACCAGAAGGAAAATACAATATGAAATCTATGGAAGAACTTAATGAAAAAGGAAACATGAAGGATTGGTTTTTATACAACCAATTAAACAATCGTTTTAAGGCAGACAATAAAGCTCCTGGGTTAATGATGGATAACAATGAAATAGATAAAACTATGATGGACAAAAAAGGTAAACACATATCCA
>NW_024811049.1:0-2821 GCF_019175285.1 Sceloporus undulatus | reverse complement strand
CCGGCATTTCTGCTCAAACCCAGGTTGCGGAGCAGACTTGTCTCACTGTCCATCACCACTCCATTCGCTTCCCGGAGGGAATCTACATTCTGGTAAGCATCACCCTTAGTAACGCCTGAAATCTGTTCCTATTTTCCAACCCTGATTTTCCTGAGTCCTGAGTGTGTGTGTGAGTGTATGCGCAACGCATGTGTTTTTCCAATAAATTAGACATCTAGTTATTAATATCCATCTCAGCTTTATTTATTGGGATCCCCTGGTCTTCTCCGTATACACATCGGGAGACGATCTTGGTGGGCTCTTGTAGCCAGCCCCCTCTTGCAATATTTGGACTAATAACAACATAATAAAATTCCCTTAACGGACCCTTGGCTACAACTTGATGCAATAAGACCTGGTAGATATACCTACCTTATTCTGCATTTGAGGATTAGGTGTGGATATGAAATTCTGCCAGTCTTCATTTTGTTGCTTTTCTCAGACACAAGTTTCTTATTGATTAAAAAAGATGTCCTCAACCTTTGTTACTCCAGATGTCTTGGTGTGCTAGCACACAACCATAAATTTAATGCAGTCTGACACTGTTTTGACTGTCATGGCTCCATCCTGTGGAATCCTGGGATTTGTTGTTTGTTGTGGCACTGGAGCTCTCTCACAGAGAAGGCTAAATATCTCACAAAACTACAAATCACAGAATCCCATAGCATTAAGCCATGACAATTAAAGCAGTGTCAAACTGCATTAATTCTGCAGTGTAGATGCAGCCATGGAATTTGACTCCCAGAAAGTCCAACTAGAAATCCAAGCTCAAGACATCTAGAGGACCAAAGACCGAGATGTATGTATTTCATCAAGGTTATGCAGTTGCATAACACAGATGTGTAGATTAGGGGTGTTATGGTCTCATAGGTCTAAGATGTCTTGTGAAATGGATTTTGGAATTCAGAATTGCAAATAATCTACTTCTTCAACAGTAGATTACAAATCCTCCCTCTTGTGTGGCCCATTGTTAATGGCTTCCTTGAGTCTAGGGTAAGGATGCACATCTCCCCTTGTTTTGTTGTCCAAGAAATAAAGAAATTGAAACATGCTTCTCCACTGCATAAGATTTTGAATGTTTTTACACTTTTTAATGGTTTTTTTAACACTACATCTGCTTGTGAAAAAATCCTTTGCCCCCCCCCCAAAAAAAATCCCTAGATTATTTGGGTCAGATTTTATTTTGCTTTAAAACTCCTAAACTTTGCACAGAATATGTTGTTTGCACAAAATGCAAGGTTTTCTGAGCAAAAAAATTACTTATGTAGAAAAACATTTTTTTCTGCATTTAAATTTTTTGAACAAAAGTCCCAAAATTGTGGGGAGGGGGGGAATCTCATGGCAGTTGTTGGCATATAGTACAGTGGACTCTTGTTATCTGCTGGGGTTTGGTTCCAAGATCCCTCGTGGATAACAAAATCCATGGATGTTCAAGTCTCATTAAATATAATGACATAGCAAAATGATGTCCCTTATAAAAATGGAAAATCAAGGTTTGATATTTGAAATTTATACTTTTTTGGAACATTTTTAAACTGTGGATGCTTTAATCCATGTATAAAAGATCTATGTTAAGAAAGGCTGACTGTAGTGTATTAAAAATCTCTTTCTTTCTGAGGATGAGAATTTTTGCACGTATACTTTGCATCCCTATTCCCATGGGATAGCTTCTCTTCACAAAAAGCTCTTAATACATCATTCTAGAGAGGTATCTTAAAAGAATTGTCTTTCAAAGTTTCCCTACACATGTGCATTCATTTTTGTTTGGATTTTTTTCTTGCACCTTGTTAGTAAATATTTTATAGAGCTATCTGCTAAATAATGCATTCTGAACTCCCTGTTAAATGGATTTTGCTCCATCTTGCCATAGTAATTCAGTTTTAACTAGAGATTCACTTATCTCTGACTATCCCACCACAGCTGAAATATGAAATATTTCCAAAATCTTGACCTTCCTGTACAAATCTGTAATAGACCATTTTTCAGTGCACAAAACAGTGTACCAGGTGTTTTTTTTTTCATCTTCTTAGCATTCGAAATGTCAAGATTTTGTTGCAGTGATAGTGCAGTATCTTCACCTCGTCCTTCCTGGAAAGTCCCAGGTTGAAACTCTGCCATCTCCAGATAGGGCTGGGAATTAATCCTGGTTGAAAGCCTTGGTAAATTAATGCTACTGGGACACATGGTCATGGTCTGACTTCCTATGGACAATTTTCTGTGTTCCCTTATTCAGAGAACCATTCTTCCCATTCAGTCATACCTACCTAATTTTCCTTCTTTCAAAAATTGACAGAAAGTTTCTCCTAAACAGGAAATTTCTTATGCATAATTAGCATAATTTCAATATTGTATAGAAAGACTGTCCACCTATTCTGGGTGTTCTACACGAAAGGAAGTGTCCAGAGCATTTCTTATGAAAAACCCATGTACCTATAGGTATAGAAGAGTAAAATCCTCCTGGAATCTGCTGTTGTCACTTTTTGTTCATTAGGCCATGGTGCACACATTACACACAAGTAGACATTTCCATGTGTTCATGAAATAAATCCCTTTGGCTTCTGTACAATGAACTCCAAAATACTGCCTCCTGAGTTCAAAGAAGAATGTTTTGCTCTTGGTTGAGATTTAGGAAGCAGGAAGGAGCACTTCATTCTCCCTGATACATTGCAGGCTGTTTGTGTCACCTTCATGGTTTCTCTACTCCTTGTGTAAGACGAATGAGTGAGCTCTGACTTAAACCCAGAGCTGAAGAACCGAAGAACCAAGGAATTGTGCTTTAAAC
>NW_024811048.1:0-2821 GCF_019175285.1 Sceloporus undulatus | reverse complement strand
AATGAACAAGAAACAAAAGGAGAATGAGGGAGCAATGAACACCAACTACAAATAGTATATTGAATGAAACTTTGATTGATTCAAGTTAAATGGGATTTGGTTTAAAAATGTTTGTATAAAATCAGTGCATGATATATTCTCGATATTGACCATGCACCTGGACCATTTAGCATTAACCCACACAGGGGTTATTCTCAATATCTGGATGAACCGCTTCGTGATTCACTCCTGCCCCAGTTTGGAAAGCAATTTCAAAAGACCCCTAGTTCTCATTATGAAAGGTTTTTTTTTCCTTATCCTGTGTGATCGGGGTTTTTTTGAGGTGATTGTGGTCCCCACTGGCAGCACCACTTTAAACTCTCCAGTCAATCATCTGATGTAAGCCCGTTGAAATGGGGGGGGGGGGGGGAGGCTGAGAGAGTGTGTTGTGAGGCTGAGAGAGTGTGAGGCTGAGATAGTGTGACAAGGAGGATGGCAATGGAACAAGACAAGGCAAGGCAGGGGGAGCAGAGAAGAGGAGGAGGAGAGGGAGCAAGGCTGGGAAGGGACCTTGAGGGCTGGGGAAGGGACATCGCCAGGCCAGGAAGGGAGAAGAGGATGACGGAAATGGTGGGCACTGGAATCCAAGGAGGCTTGTGAGAAGGAGGACATGGCATGTTTTCTTTTCTTTTCTTTTCTTTCTTTCTTTCTTTTTGTAAATACAATTAAGTGCTTAAGCGACAGTGGTTTAGCACATTTACAAGCAGTTGCTAAACCATTCTGTCGCTTCATTGCTTAGTTTTTGTTTTTTTGTTTTTTAAAGGAACCAAATATCACACCAATAATGACAAGACAGCATTCGGGGAGGGGGGGATGGCATCTCCCAAAAAATGGGAGGGATGGTAAACACTCCTCCAGAATGCTGTGATTCCAATCTTTCGTTCCCACTTGCTCCACAAGCGTTGGAATCACATTTTTTCAAAAGAACCTCTTTTTAGCTGGTGTCTAGAAAAACCAGTTCTTTTGCCTTTGCATCGCTTCATCATGACAGATTAAATCACATCGCGACAGGAACTGGTTTCAAAAGGGAAATAGGGTCATTTAATTTGCTCAGCAATCCGAATCTTTTTATAGTGGGAATGAGGCCACAGAAAGTGTTCTCAGGACTGAGTACAGATGTAACTTTAAGACATCTCTGTTCCTTTTAATTTTTTTGCCCCCACTCCAGTGTCTTGCTTATGAACCTATCACAGCAGGAATTTATGCAGTCATTTAACCAAATTTAGTGTTCAAAGCAGCTATTTCTTTTTTGAGGTGGTGGGATAAACATGTTAACAGGTCATAGATGTAACGTGGGGTGGAAACAGCACTAGCAACTGAGGTGTGTAGCAGTGCTGGCTGGGAGCCATGGAAACCATTACTCTGTAATACCAGGGTTGTCATTTTTTACATCAGCCCAAACAGAGAGACTGACCTCCAACATGTCCCTGTCAAAATCTATCAAGCGATTGTCCTTACAGGCATAACACCCAGAGTGAAGCCATCTGTCAAGTAACCTTTTAATGGATTTTAAAAAACAGTCAATGAGCTCCTTCAGTTAGCCAAAGTGCTCCTCCTGATTTGCTCAAAGGGATGGCAAATATGTACAGTTTATACGCCTGAGAGATCCCTGGTAACAAGGATAATGAGCACATGATGACAAAGCATTCAGTGTTCCTGCTGTGGCTTTCAGATATTTAAATATTCATTGCAAGGTCTTCTTTTTTTTAAAGAACTATTTTAAATGTGTAAACTGCACTCAAAGTCTTCAGACTAATAGGGATTGTTATTATTGTGACTGCTGATGGTGCATAACAAATGCAAGTAAGTATTTATTAGTAGCAAGTGGAAAGTGGTGGCTGTTGGTTTCCATGTCAGTGGACCCCATGCCAGGTTTTAATTTGAATAAAGGAGTTCTCCAAAGTACTGGACCTAATGGGGGGAGTTAGTTAAGCACCTTGGATAACTTTTTTAATATTGAAAGAAAAAGCTGGGCTGGATTCATCAACCCACTGACATAGAAGCGCCCACCGCCACTGGCAGTGGGTATTGGATTGAGGAGCACCATTATTCCTATATCAGCCACCAAAAAAACAGAATAATATTACAAGGCTGCCCAGTATCTGTCTCCCAGAAATATTGGAAAGAAATAACTATGTCTATTCAGTGGGTAGTATGTTGTTGTGTTGTTGCTGCTGGTGCTGCTTCATATATACCCTATATTTCCCCAAAAACTAAGAGTCAGGGTGGATGTTATGCATTATAAAACTATCATCAATCATTGTTTCTCAGCAAGGGTCTGTCCTGCATTCCAATGTAATCAGTTAACTGATTTAGTAGAATTCTTATAGTACAAGCATGCACAAAGTACCCAAGAAATATTGTTTAAAAACAGTATCATTTGCTTTGGGCAGTATGGTATCATGGGAAGCACACAGTGACCACACAGCAAATTTATTTGCTACACAAAGTGTTGAATGGCCCTTGGTCAGCCATCCAGGCAGACTTAAATGATAGCTTCCCCAAGTTCAGGATAGAAGTCAAAGTACCAAGGGAAAACTCACACTGAAGAGGCCCTCAGATCATTCAGTTCAACTCACTGAGAACCCAGAGAAGGTCAGGTGGGAACCATTAACAAATGTTCAGTGACACACTGTTAATTCATCTCACTAGTTGTCAACTTCCTCATTTCATCATTTATTTAAGACTATGTCTAGACAGTACATTACCACTTACAGAAGCTGTGACTAAGGCTCTGAGGTCTAGAGAATAATATGGAAGAGATAAATGATGAACTTTTTGA
>NW_024811047.1:0-2821 GCF_019175285.1 Sceloporus undulatus | reverse complement strand
CTGTGTCAGGCCCTTGAAGTCCACTTTCTTTGCAGCCTCCCCACAGCCTTATTAATATCTGTACAGATGTGGAGGGCCATAAAATTTCAAGGGCCCGACACAAGATGGCCATAAAATATTAGGAGTGAGATTGGTGGTCATTGAAATATGAAGTTTCCAGGCTGACAGAATTTAGTTGCTGTTTTGGGCTGCAAATTCAAGCATCCCCCAGCCAGCTGGGATGCTAGGAGTGGCAGTCCTCCCCAAAAGGAAGTTCAGGAGCTCAGGAAACCACCCCAAAGAGAGTGTAGAAACGTCTTAGGCTCTAACAGCAGCTTAGCCTTCTCCAGAGTCCAGTTTGTGAGAGATTTTCAGTCCGTTTAATCTCACAACTGTTTAATCTCACACTTTTTCCTGCCCCTGCCCAAACTGGAAAGCTGAATGAGCCAAAGTTTTTGGCCTGCTCTTGGCCAACGTTCCACCCACGTCAAACTGGACCGACTCGTGACCACCTAATCTCCAAGAGAGTTTGCATCTGTGCGTGCGTGTGTTGTTGTTATTGTTTTAACTCCAAATACTGTAGCTTTTCTTTCTAAAGCCTTTGGGAATAAATGGCCAAACGGCTGTGACAGGCTACAACAATTCACCCTGAGATTCAGGAATCCGTTTATGGGCAGGCCAGAGGGCTGGATGGTCCCCAGAATTTAGGCTTCCAAGCTGGCTCTTCCGCACTCCTTTCTCTTCCAAGAGCTGATCTCGGGCACAGATCCTGTTACGAGAGATCACCGCTCCTGTAAACTGTCAGATGCCAGCTGTGCAACCAGCCACCCATCCCCTCCTTTGCAGGGCAACCAGCCAAGTGCTGCGAGGGCAACGGGAAGGGATCCAGGGTGGCAGTTGCCATTTAAAGGAGTCTTGTTACCCGGCCAAATTCTGTTGCAACCGCCTCAAATCCTGACATGTCAGCCCCAGGCCTGGTAATCCCAGCAACAAAGCCTCTGCCTTGAGCATGCCAAGTGGTGATGAGGTTTGCCCCTGGACATGCGCAGAGTACCCAAGCCAGAGAATGGGGCTAACCATGGGAGGCTTGAATCCCCAAACCTCTCGGTCTCCATTTCCTTCACTGGAGCCTGCCTGACAGATGCCGAGCAGCAATAACAATAGCATGTATATTTCTATACTGCTTATCAGTGAACTCGGCACTCTCCATGCAGTTTACAATGGTGTAAGCCAATTGCCCCTAACAGGCTGAGCACTCATTTGACCAACCTATGAAAGGATGGAAGGCTGAGTCAACCTTGGAGCCCTGGGATTGAACTTGGAGCCCTGGGATCACACTTGTGGCTGCAGTACTGGCATTTAAGCACTGTGCCACCAGGGTCATGTTGCCCCCAAATCCCCCTTTGAATACTATTTTCTTTTTTCTCCACGTTTCCAAGGGTTGCAGGCACAGCATAGCAGCCATAATTTGGGCAACAAGGAGCAAACCATCATCGCTTCTGGTTGCTATTTTGGATTAATTTTTTGGGCAAGGGGCTAGTTTGCTGTTTCAGGATGGAGGAACTTCCCAGAACAGCAAGGGGGGGGGGGGGGGGGGGCTGAAAAAATGTTTTCCTGACTTTTTTTAAGGGGGATGCTGAGGATTTGGGTCGGGGGGGATTCCCCCCCAAAAAAAAGTCTGCAGGCAATGCCCACCCATTTTAGGGCCAAGCCATGGAGGAAATCCTCTCGGAGAGACTCTGCTCAGAGGAGCAAATAGCCCAATGTAGAGAGTTTCTGTATGCTACACAGCAGAGAGAAAGAGCTAGCCCCAGATAGTCTTCTACTGGTGGGAAATGGGTCAGCCAACTAGGTTAAGATAGGAATTGGCCCAAAGGAGAAGAACAGGGCAGAACCAGTTCGTTTGCAGAGGGCAGACCAGCTGGCAAAGCAAAGATCCACTTTTTGCTGCCTCTAACGGGTAACTGGTCTGAACTAGAAATCTCTTTGACATTCCCTTTTTTGCAGGCATGTGGGGTCATCCATCTCATCATATTGAACAGGAAAACCTTTTACTTCCAAGAAAATAGCTAGCTAATAACAGCCAAAGACTCAGCTTTATTAGGTCAGCTCACTTCTTTGGTTATAACGCCTCTGCATCAGCTTGGCTTTCTTCCATAAAAGCCGTTCCCAAGCAAAAAATACAGATGCGCAGATGTTTTTTGGAAAAACAACAGAGATTTCTGCCTCGTTGTTGTTATTTGCCATCAAGTTGGCTTCAGCATCTGTGGGAGGTGCTTTGGTTGTGTCTTCCTGCGTGGCAGACGGTTGGGCAGGTGGCCCTTGAGGTCTCTTCCAGCTGTAGGATTTCATCTGGTATGGCTCATCTCAATTCAGTCTTGCAAACTCAGAGCTCATAATAGGAAGGTGTAATGTTATACACGGGGACCAACGAGGTCTAATGGTTTGAGCGTTGGACTAGGACACTGAGAGGCCAAGGTTCGAATCCTGGCTTGGCCACAGGAACCCACTGGGTGACCTTGGGCAAATCACACTCTCTTATCCTCAGAGGATGGCAATGGCAAGCCCTCCCTGAAGAAACGTGCCAAGAAAACCCTATCATAGGTTTAGCTTAGGGTCTCCATAAGTCGGGAACAACTTGAAGGCACACAACAACAACAACAACAACAACAACAACAACAACAACAACATTATGCAGGTGCAATAATATTAGTTATGTGCCATTGAGTCAGTCTTAAATCCTGGAGATCTATGAATGAGAGACCTCCACAAAGCACTACTATTAAAAGGTCTTGCTTTCATTTTACTGAACATTATCCAGAACCACTTATTCATATGGGAG
>NW_024811046.1:0-2821 GCF_019175285.1 Sceloporus undulatus | reverse complement strand
TGTAGTTCATGAAAAGTCCTGAGGTGACTGGGAACCCAGCCGCCACACGCCCCCCAAATCTCGGCCGTTTGGAAGAAACTGCAAGTTGAGACCAAACTGGCTGAGATTTCATCCTGTCAAAGAGAAAGCATGTAGACAGACATTGTACACGCCCCCCAAAGTCCACTTGGTCTGGCGTAACTGGAAGCAGAGCCACACTGGCTGTGGTGTCGTCCTGTGACCTGTTAACACAAAAAATCAGACAGACACATAACACACGGTAGCACAAGTTAACCAGAACTGGACATATCAGAACAACAAAGCAAGACAGTAGATTTTGTCCTTGAGTGTCAGGCCATCTTGGCTGACAGGTGATGAGATGACCTTGAGGCATTCCAGGGGGTTTCTCTGGTGGTCTTCCCGATGAAGTACCCCAGAATGTCCATAGTAGCTTAGTGGAGTGGTCTATTGGTGCAGAGAAGCATTCCACCCACGTGCTGAAGTCTCCTCGACCTCTATCTATCACAAACCGAACCAGCTTGTCTAGTTCAGGAAACTGGGCTTGTAGGTCATAGACTTTGTCCATGCAGCTCAAAGACCATGGTCTCTTTTTCGGAAACCTCTTAGCCTTTGCACTCCATCGAACATCTTCCACTGTTGTCTTCACTGCATCTCGCAGGCTCTGATCCCTCTTCAACTCCTTCCTGAACTGGTGTTGTTCCTGGAGTGAAAGGCTTGTCAGAGGCTTTTCTTGCCTCACGATGAAAGGCGCATGCAGTGTAGATGTCGACACCTTAGTCATTGTTGGTGCCTGAAGTTGTTGCTCCACTTTGGTGAGAGTTGTAGGACACATCCGTCCACATTCTACTCCCTTGTCCAGTGCTGACTTTGGAGCATCATCTGGGTGTTGAACTGTCATTGGTGTTGTAGGCACAACTGAAGTCAATGTCAAGGTCTCCTCTGCTATATCACATCCCTGCTGCTGGGGAGCAACAGTGATCTTTCTTGGCATAACTTCTGGTGTTACAGACACCCGTCGTTGTTCAGCAACAGTGTCCTTTGTCTGACTATGGACATTGTCCATCACTGACTGTCCCCTTTCCTTGGATAGGGTTGAGTCAAGTTGCTGGATCTCAAAGCATTGTGATTTAGGTTCACCTGTAGGTTGTCGGTCATAGTGAAGTGTCACTCGGAGGTCCTCCTGGTTCTCCAGAACAGCTCTTGGACTTCCCTCAGACTCTTCTTTCCTTGAGGTCTCAGTGCAGGTTCTCTCTGGCTCCGCCCCTTCTGCCACCACTGGCCTTGGGCTGGTAGTCAGAACCTGCAACTCTCTCACCTCGCCAGATAAAGCAGAACCCATAGGCTCTTCAGCCTGCTCTGCTATTGAGGTGACTGCTTCTTGCAGTGACTGTGCTTGCAGGCAGTCCACTAGGGACCCTTGTGTCCCCACGGGCTCCTTTGCATGGTGTACCTTGTCATCTTGCACCTGATTCTGCAGGCTGTCGGCCTGCGACGCACGACATGGAGAAGCTGGGGTACCCTCAGCACCATCTTCAGCCATATCAGAACTTGCATCCCCTAGTAGGATTGCTGGCGTGTCTCCCCTGGTGTCCTGTGTTTTATACAAGAACAGAAGTTCAGCGATTAGTTGGTGCGAGTCCTCTGTGAGGCGGACCCGTTCATCCATTTGGCGTTGCAACTCAGCCATTTGGCGCTGTGACTCGCCCATTTTGCGCTGCATCGTTTCGAATATCGACATCATTTGGGACCACATATCTATGCTGGGCGGGAACGCTGAGCTGAGCGATGGCGCTGTGGTATCTTCCTCCCTTGAGGTTGGCTGGATGGATTTTTCGTCCATGGCAGCGATTTTGCCACAGCACAGAAGCACAGACTAACTGCTAACTATAAAGTAGACACGCGAAAGAACTAAGAAAACAAACAAACAAATACAATAGCTTGCTGAAAGGAATGGGTGTGCTTAAACGCTGCACACCATGGGCCAGAGATGAGAGGGAGAAGAAGAGAAAACCCAGATCAGAAAACCCAACTTCCCTCCTTGAACAGACTAAGACAGAAAACTCAACTGTTTATGCTGCAGTTTTCAAACTCCACCACTAGATGGTGTTCCCAGGCGTCAGTAGCCACAGGAAAAAAACTGGTGGTCCGTTTAAAGCCCACTGACCCCTCCTTTCCTTTAGCTAGAGAAAAGAAACAGCCCCTCCTTGAGTGGGCTAGAAGTCCCCCTCCCCTTTCTTCTGAGAGAGAGAAAAAAAAATCACTGGCGACTTTGTCTTTCTTTGTCTCCAGCACACTTTTAGCAAAGTGGTCAGATCACAGCTTTTTAGCAAGCTTGATCTCTGTCTGTTGGCTCTAAGCCCAACAGAATTCTCAACTGTTAGGTTTAAAGGGATGCTATGGGCAAAGCCACCCCTCCTTTCCCTCCTAACAGCAACAACACACAAAACTGCTTTCCTCTCTTCCCACTCCTCCCACTGAGGAGATTGGAAAGAAAAAAAAAACCTGAAGCCTACTCTCTGTTTGAAAAAGGAAGGCTACCCCCCTTTCTTCTCACACCAGAGCAGACCCACACAAAGAAAAGAAGGAGTGAGAGAGAGAAGGATTCTCCTTCCCCGCCCCTAGGCAGGTAAAGAGAGAGCTAGAGAGATAGACAGAGAAGAATCCACCACTTTCTTCAAGCACCTAGCTGAACTACAGCTCCCAAAGTGAAAACACACTTGCCTAACAAACTATGTTTCCAACAATCCGCAATCCGCATCCCACCGCTGCCGCCATGTGATGATTCCCTTGGGAGCAAAGCCCTGTTCGTGGCTATTACTCT
>NW_024811045.1:0-2821 GCF_019175285.1 Sceloporus undulatus | reverse complement strand
GCGGTTATGACGCCGTGAGGCACCAATGGTGGACTCACAGTGTCATTTGCACCATGCGACGTGCAAACGCAATGCGTCTGCTACGTCAAGATGGTGGCCCCCGTGTGGACGGGTGCCGCCATTTTGTACGGACTCGGACCGTACTAGGGTTGAGGGGCATCCGGAAGTGATGCCCCTTCTCAACCCTACTACGCCCCTTCCTAACCCTAATACGTCCCTTTGGCGTGTCTGTAATGCGCCATAATTCCATCTAGCATCCCTGAATCATTGCAAGGAGAGCAGATTTGCTATGAACACAAACTTTGCGTTCATAGGAAATGCGCTTCCCAGGAACAATTCGGGGATGCTATGAAGGAAGTGATGCTTCCATGACAATTGAGGAAGCACATCTGGGTTCCAGACATGCACACTTCCTCCACATTTCAGGGATGTTTCAGGGATGTTTTACCAGTGATACAGCCAGGGAATCTTCTAAGTGTGTGTATGCTTGTGAGAGTATGTTGTTGTTGTTGCTGCTGTTATTGTATGCCTTAAAGTCATTTCTGACTTATGGTGACCTAAGGGGTTTTCTTGGCAAGATATTGTTCAGTGGGGGGTTGTCATGGTCTTCCTCTGAAGCTGCGAAACTGTGCCTTTCCCAAGGTCAAACAGTGGGGCTAAACTAGGATTTTAATCTGGATTGCCAGAGTTGTAGTCCAATGCTCAAACCACTATGTCATGCTGGGCCTCCTTATGATATTCTTCTCTTCAGGATCCATTCCTCACCTTACTCACACACAAGTGGTTAGGATATAATGAAGTTAACTTCTTTTGTGTGTGTGTGTGTGTCAGAAGGCATCTTGAGCTGAATCCTTTTTCTAGCTGGGAGCTTTTTTCTTAGCAGCATTGGCACTGAGAAGATGGCAAAAGAGAGCTGGAGAAACGCAAACTCACAGAGGCTGCATGCCTGCTATTAACAATGCTGTAAACATTGAGCTGGTAAAGAATGGGATTCTTCTCTAGTGACTCTTACTGTAGCCCTGTGTGTCCGCCTACAATAGGCAAAGTAAATAGCAGCTGCCTCTAGAATATTTTATTGTGCATGTGTGTATAGCAAAACAAAGGAAAAGGGGAAGAGCAGATAGGCCTGCCTAATCAGCTACTCCCAACACATTAAATATGGATAGATCTCTAAACCTGGCCCCCAGAACAGAAGGCATACAAAACAAGAGAGATTGTCAAAAGAGAAAAATGATCCCTGAAAGCATTTTGGAAAGAACATTGGTCTCTAATGGTTCAAAGTGTTTTCATTTACTCATGCAAGGTTTTCATGACCTGGTTGTTTTATTTCACATGCTAATATCTTTAGTTCCAGATCTGTTGAAAAGTGTTCAAGCTACCCCCCTTTTTTTTTGTGAGATAGGAACCTATTCCTTTCCTTTCCACATTATTTCTACCTCTGCTACCAAAGTTAAAGTAGTAATGGTCAAGAACACATCAATTTTGTTAAATGAAGTATACCTCTACTTATATTTCACACTGTGTATAATAAAGAGACAGTGCGATGTAGTGGTTTGAGCATTGGACTATGACTCTGGAGACCAGGGTTCGAATCTCCACTTAACCATGGAAACTCACTGTGCGTCCTTGATCAAGTTACACTATATCACTCTCTCGCAGCCTCAGAGGAAAGCAATGGCAAACCTCCTGTGAACAAATCTTAGCAAGAATATTCAGTGATAGGCTCACCTTAGAATGGTTTGAACATTGGACTATGCCTTCAGAGTCTAGGGTTTGAATCCCTGCTTAGCCATGGAAACCCATTGGGAGACCTTGGGCAAGTCATACCCTTTCAGCCTCAGAGGAACATAAAGGTAAACCTCATCTGAACAAATCTTGTCAAGAACACCTCATTATAGGTTTACCATATGGTCTCCATAGGTCAGAAACTACTTGAAGGCACACAACAACAAAAAGTTCCATTGCATTCAGTGGGGCTTATCCTGTAAAATATATTTTGAATTGTAGCTTAAGTGGGGAAAGTGTGGACAGAGGCAGAGATTGATTTGCCTCTGACATTTCCTGCCCATGCTGTGGGAAAGAAAAGAGCTCCCCATATAATGTCCTCCATAGATAAAAGGGATATGTGGTGGATTTTGAACTTGTAATTATGTTTAACAAACCTATTTGTTTAGTTTTGATCTAATCAGAATCATAATGGTCCAAGTCCAATTATAGCTTAACACAGAGACACTTGCACACACTACTCAGAGAAAATAAAATTGGACCTCAACAGAGAATGTGTGTATATAGATCCACAAACTTTTTTTACTACCCTTGCAATACACACACACACACATTTAATTTGTTTGACTACACAATGGGGGTGTCTCATTATGATATTCTGTGAAATGTCTATTGCTTGACTTTTTGATTCAGTAGTCTGCTTATCACAAAAATTTGGCCTGTAATGTTTTAGCACTACATGTTCAAACCCAAAATTAATGAGTTCTAAGAGTTGATTCAATTTCCCTGTCTCAGCCCCTTAATAGATTTTTTTAAAAAAATTCTGTATGAAATTCTGAAGAATGAAATAGAGAAGAAGGGAAGGAGAGACCAGCAGCAACAGTACCAATTACAGGTCGACCTCTGAAGTGCAGTTTGGCAAAAAGACTGATAGACCAGGTTCTTCTTGAGACAGATCATCATCCTGTGTTAAAAGACAAACTTTGCAGTCAAACAGGACTCTTTTATGTTCTGAATTACTGTTGTCATTTCCTTTTATATCCAGGTTATATCTATCTATCTATCTATCTATCTATCTATCTATCTATCTATCTAT
>NW_024811044.1:0-2821 GCF_019175285.1 Sceloporus undulatus | reverse complement strand
TCCATGGCCCCCTTCTCTCCCCCGGCTCCTTCATCCTCCTCCTCCTGATCCTCCTCCATCCCCGATTCTCTTGGCACCCTTTGGCTCCTTCCTCCCTCCTCCTCCTTCTCCAATGAAGGGGAGGGAATGTTTTGCCCACTGCCCTCCCTCTGACCTAAACCCCTCCCATGACATTGACCTGATCATGATCGGGGACAAGTTCATATTCGCCAGACCCAGTTTTTTAAAAAAAGATACAGCTTTTACTCTGCTTCTCTAATGGCAAGGGTTTCATAGGGACCAGTAGCTGGATACCCTAAGTAAGGCAGAGAAGAGTGAGAAAAATTACCCACAGGTAGCAGTTCAATGTGGTGTCAAACTGCATTATTTCTACAGTTCAGATGCACCCTAGACAGTGAGTAAAGGCATATGAGTAAGCAATGCTTATCTGGTTCTATCTCCTTTCCCGTCCTCTGGCTTTGCCAAACATCATGTATGCACCGGTTTGTTGCATTTGCCATCCCCTTCTCAAAAAACAAAACAAAACAAAAAAACCCCACAACAGTAGTACTGTAAATGTTATGCTACCTGATCTCACCCTTTGTCCCTGAAGAGGGAGGTGACACTCCTACTACTAGGGCTGCCAGTTCAGGATTGTTCCAGGCTTCAGGATTTCTATGACAAAGTCTGCAAACTCAGGACGGGCCTCAGTGATGTCATTAAGCATAAGTACCAACCATAGTTGCTTAAACAGTGGGGCCTCACTTATCCATGGGCTTGCCATCCATGGATTTAAGTACCTCATTAAACAGCTCATCCCTATTGGTTAGGACCAACAGTTACTGAGAGGGAAAGAGAAAGCCAACTAAGGCCTCATTCCTACTATCCTTTAAAGTGGATTGTGAATCAGTTTGAGCCGATTCAAACAACCCTGGTTCCCACTTTATTCGAATCACTAAAGTGATTCCAAAGGAAGGGGGGCATGCTCTAGGCCCATTTAACCCACATCAAAAAGTGAACCATGCAGATTCTTCTTCCAACCCTTGCCTTCCCCTGACCCTTGCATCATCATCATCACCTGTAGCACTGTAGATTTACACATCTTTGCATCTTTGTTTCCAAACAGGGCAGGAACCCCTCCTCTTTCCCTTCACTTCTGAACAGCCGATTAGCAATACTGTACTCAGAGCCATCATACAAATTTGGATCATAATATCTCAAATGCATCTAAGCAAGTAGAGTGGAGCTGCTTCGGAGCAAATGTATTGTGAAGCACACTCTGCCACTGACCCAGTTCGTCGATTCAGATTGGATACCGAATCAACTGTAAGTGGGAATGAGGCCCAAGTAAATCCTTAGACACACACTCACGCACACATAGACACAGTTTTTGCAAGTTGCAGTAACAAATCAATTAAGACTTGAGTATTGTAGCCAGCTGCAACCATAACTACCTATGCTCAGCTCATGGTTCACCTACAGCAATCACAGCCAGGAACTCAGCTCAGTGTTCCATGGATGGTGGACAGCTAAATAGATGGTCCTTCTGCCTTTGTCTCTGGAATGCCTACCACACTTCATGACAAACCCTGTCTAGTGCCATCCACACCATATAACCATAGCAGTTTGATTTGTGTCCAAAGTAGGGCGACTAAAATGGTGAAGGGTCTGGAGACCATGAAGCCCTATGAGGAATGCTTTAGGGAACTGGGGATGTTTAGCCTGGAGAAGAAAAGGTTAAGAGGTGATATGATAGCCCTGTTTAAATACTTAAAGGGATGTCATACTGAGGAAGGAGCAAGCTTGTTTTCTGCTGCTCCAGAGATTAGGACCCAAAACAATGGATGCAAGCTCCAGGAAAAGAGATTTCAATTCAACATTAGGAGGAACCTCCTGACAGTAAGGGCTGTTTGACAGTGGGACACACTCCTTCCTCAGAGTGTAATGGAGTCTCCTTCCTTGGAGGTCTTTAAGCAGAGGCTGGATGGCCATCTGTCGGGGATGCTTTGATTGGGAGTTCCTGCATGGCAGAATGGGATTGGACTGGATGGCCCTTGTGGTATTTTCCAACTCTATGATTCTATGATTCTATGTTTAACTACCATGGCTCCATCCGATGGAACCCTGGGATTTGTAGTTTGGGAGGGACTTAGAATTTTTAGTGCCCTCTCTCTAGTAGAGAATTCTAGGTTCTTCACAAAATGACAGCTCCCAGGATTCCAACGGATGAAGCCACAGCAGTTAAAGAGGTAATAATCTTCTATAATTGTGCAGTAGGATTTTCTCTATGTCGTTTTCCACAGTAGCATCAGGATCCCCCCCCTCCCACCTGTTACATGGAGATCCCCTAGAAACATTTGGAGAGGTAAATATTAACTGGCAAATTAATAATGAGGTGATTTCTTAACCTATGGCGTTTATCAGACGAGGTTTCTGCAGGGGCTTCTGCAGATTGGGCCATTCAGATTGACGTGATAACAACAATTTATTTTCATACCTGGTCGCTGTTACGTGACCCTTCCGGACTGATGAGGAATCGAATTGAAGGAAGTCACGTGATGCGGATTCAGGGAAAGCGGAGTGAGTGCAAATGGTAGTTCCACACCGCTGCAGACCATGGGAGATTCAATGATTTGAATTGGGGCCCTTGCGCATGCCCAGTGGAGCCCTGGAGGCATCCTGAAACTTTGCACTTCTGGGGACAAGAAGAGAGCCTGCCTCCACTTTCATGCAAATGTTAGCCTCACGTCAATGACAGCTGCCCCTTTTTCCCCATCCCTGGCAGCGAAATTCAAAGAGCCCCATCTTCCTGTCATTCAGTTGCCTTCTCTTAGGTTGCATC
>NW_024811043.1:0-2821 GCF_019175285.1 Sceloporus undulatus | reverse complement strand
TTCTTCCATGTCCACTTTGTTATTTTCAGTGGCCCCTTTTCTGGTTTTTATTTGTTTGTTTTTTGAGAGGAGTTTGTTTGTTGCTGAACACAATTATATTTTGAACCCTCAGTGGAAGTTTTTTTTAAACTAGAGGCATGGCTTGCTGAGTTTCCCATCTGTTCTTATGATTTTATTTTTTGTTGGTTTTTTTTGAGTCCTAATGTTTGAGTAAATTATTATTATTATTATTATTATTATTATTATTATTATTATTATTATTATTATATTTATATTTATTTGTATCTTGCTTTTTACCTAAAACTGGAACTCAGAGCAGCTTACAATTTAAAAGAGCATTACAATTAAAAACATACAAAAGTGATGCATTAAAATAGAATTACATTATTACGACATTCAGACAATATTAAAAAACTGAAACAGATCACTTGTTAAAAGAAAAAAAAACTGGTGGAAAAGAGTGCGGGACCAATGGCTAATGGAGAAGTTACTAGATAAAATGAAATGTAATCCAAAACAACAAAACTGAGATTCTTTTTATGAAAGGTGGCTTCCATTTATTGACTTTGTTAATGCAAACTTTGTAGCTGTTTATCCTTCGGTTTGTCAGGGGTTGTTGTGGTCTGGTTTATTCAAAACAAATCTAGATTATATGAGACTTTATGGGAGGGATATTCTTGAAAGTCTGAAGATTTTGAAAGATTATTTGATATTTGTGTGACTTTATAAGGTTTTAGCCTTTTTTATTGTAGGGTTTTAGCCTTTTTCTATTGTATTTCTTTTTATTGTACCTTTTAAAAATAAATAATTGAATTAAAAATACAGTAATAAAAGATATACTGTATATCCTCAACTGTAGGTCGACCTCATGCATAAGTCGAGGGTGGGTTTTGGGACCAAAATTATAGATTTTTATATGAACCATGAGTAAGTTGAGGGTAAAATTTAGGGGCACCTAACAAAGGATGTAAAGGATGAAGCAAAGGAAAACAATGACAAATAACATACAAAATTCCAGCAGGCATAACTGTGCTCATACTAAAGACTGGATGGATGAGAACATAGAGGGAGTTCAGTAATTCCAGGGCAGATGACACTCTTGTCTTTCACCAGGGGATGGAATCCTTTTTAAAATGAGGTACAAAATGGATAAGTCGAGTCAGTTTTTTGGGGTCAATTTTTTGACCTAAATTTCTAGACTTATACATGAGTATAAACAGTAAGTGTTTGAAACAGTATGCTTTAAAATAATACAGTACCCAAGCCCATTCTTTAAAGACTTTCTGTTTTAAAAGCTTGTCTGAATAAAAATGTCTTAGCCTGCTAACGGAAGGATAACAAGGAGGAGTCATTCTGGCCTCCCTGGAAAGACAGTTCCTGAGTCTAGGGGAAGCCATCAAGAAGGCCCTCTCTCATTTGCCCATCAACCGTGCTTGTGATGGTGGTAAGAATGAGAGAAGGACCTCTCCTGGTGATCTCACAACCCAGGTTGGCTCATAAGGGGAAAACGGCCTGCAAAACATGAGCCATATAGGGCTTTATAGGTCATTACCAGCACTTTGAATTGTGTTCAGAAACAAACTGGCAGCTAGTGAAGCTGTCTCAACAAGGGCATTGTGTGGTATCTGTAACCTGTTAACAATCTGGATGCAGTTTTTTGGAACAGCTGAAGTTTCTGAACACTCTTCAAAGGCAGCCCCAAATAGAGCACATTCCAGTAGTCCAAACGGGATGTAACTGTGATGAACTGACTCAAAAACCAGCCAGTCAGAAGCCAGAGACCCTAAGCCAATCAAGTGCTGGCTGAGGAGTTTGAAGATTCCGCTTAGCAGTTGGTTTTAGTCAGTTAGGGTTTGGAATCCTGAGGGAGGAAGCTGGTGTTCAGTTGGGGAACAGTAGAGTCCAAGAGAGGACTGTGTTCCAGAAGTTCCTGAGGGAACAGCATTTGTTAGAGTGGGGTGTTGATCATAGACCAAGAAAGGGTCTGATAGGTCCAGAGAGGGACAGTATTCGTTTGGGAGTCTAGAGAAGAGAGACTCAGTGTAGCCAGACTCTGAAAGAGGGGTTTCAGTTACATAATTTCCTGAGGGATATTATAGCCTGTGTGGCTGAGTTATTAACTGGGATTTAAAACAAACCTGTTTATACGTAACCAAGAAAGACACAGTAACAACTTCATGTTCAAGTAACCTTTTTCCATTCTGTTTTAAAATAAACTATTATTCTTGTTTGAATATCCACTTGGCTTGTGTTTTGAAATCAAACCACGCTATTGATCCTTAGAAACGAAGGGGTGTTGGGCCATCATTGGAGAATATCTTGGGGCCCTTCACATAAATTAGGTGGGAGCAGGGTCTAAAGAGCCGGTGTCAAGGTGAAGAAGGGTGGGCAGAGACCTTTCACATAAATTGGTGGCAGCGGTGGGATAACAAAAGTCCCAAGCGCCTGCCACAATAGAAAGGTTGTTCATCACAGTAACTAAGTCATGTTCCAAATAGTAAAATATTATTTCAGCATGAAAGTGCTATTTCACTCATGCACTATGATGCTATCGCTCTAATTTTTATTTTTTAAGAAAAAGAGAAAAGGGAAGAAATGGATGAAAAATTGTCTTCACCGTTGACATCATCTTTCTTGAAACTGCCTGGCATGGAAACACTATAGCCTACCTTACAATACATCACTGAGGGAGTGGTCAAATACCTGGCATGAATCATGACAATCAATGCACACATAATCCTGTTTTGATCTGGCATGACTTGAAATAATAATTTAAAAATACACACAATTGGAGGGTTGGAATAAAAAGTTGCAACTGTTG
>NW_024811042.1:0-2821 GCF_019175285.1 Sceloporus undulatus | reverse complement strand
TTGTGACTTCAGGCTCATGCATCTTACCTGAATAACTGAGACTGGCCTATTGTGATCTCAGGCTTATCCTCCTATCCTGAAGGATTTAGATGTGACTATTGTCACTTCAGACTGGTGCTCCATACCTGAAGGAATGAGACCGGCCATTACATCAGACTGATGCTCGTTGCCTGAGAGATTGAGATTGGATTATTGTGACCTCAGTCTGATGCTCCTTACCTGAAGCATTGATAGTGTCCCATTGTGATCTCAGGCTTATCTCCTTTCCTGAAGGATTGAGATGGGACTATGGTCACTTCAGACTGGTGCTCCATACCTGAAGAAATGAGACCGGCCCATTACCTCAGGCTGATGCTCATTGTGTGAGAGAGTGAGATTGGCCCATTGTGATCTCAGACTCAAGCTCCTTGCCTTAAAGATTTAGATAGGAGTATTATGAGTTGAGGCTGGTGCTCTTTACCTGAAGGATTGAGAATGGCCCATTGTGACTTCAGCCTGAAGCACCTTCTCTGAAGGACTGAGAATGGCCCATTGTGGCCTAAGGCTGATGCTCCTACCCTCATGCATTGAGTCTGCCCATTTTGATTTCAGGCTGATGCACCTTGCCTGAAGTATTCAGATGGCACTATTGTGACTTCAGGTTGCTGCTCCTTACCTTAAGCATTGAGACTGTCCCATTGCAATCTCAGAATCAGAGAATTAGAGACTCATAGAGTTGGAAGAGACCACTGGGGCCATCCAGTCCCTCCTGCCATGGAGGAACTCTCAATCAAAGCATAGTAAGAGATGGCCATCCAGCCTCCAAGGAAGGAGACTCCAATACACTCTGAGGAAGGAGTGTGTCCCAATGTCTCTCCTAATGTTGAGGTGGAATCTCTTTTCCTGGAGCTTGCATCCATTCCTCCGGTTCTTGTTCTCTGGAGCAGCAGAAAACAAGCTTGCTCCGTGCACAATATGGCATCCCTTCAAATATTTAAACAGGGCTGTAATATCACCTCTTAAACCTTCACTTCTCCAGGCTAAACATCCACAGTTCCCCAAGTCGTTCCTCATAGGGCATTGTTTCCAGACCCTTCACTATTTTAGTCGCCCTCCTTTTAACACACTTCAGTTTCTCAACATCCTTTTTTAAATTGTGGGGCCCAGAACTGGACACAGTATTGCAGGTGGGGCCTGATCAGAGTAGAATACAGTGGGACTATTATTTCCTTTCATCTAGACACTATACTTCTATTGATGCAGGCTAAAATTGCATTTGCCTTGTTAGCTGCTGCATCACACTGTTGACTCATGTTCAACTTGTGGTCTACTTAGTCTCCTAGATCCCTTTTACACATAATTTCATTCAGCCAGGTGTCCCCCATCCTGTATCTGTGCATTTCATTTTTCCACCCTTAATGTATACGTTACATTTCTCAATGTCGAATTTCATTTTGTTTCCTTTGGCCCAGCTTTCTAGTCTATTCAGATCATTTTGAATTTTGATCCTGTCCTCTGGGGTATTAGCTACTCATCCTAATTTGGTTTCATCTGCAAATTTGATAAGTATTCCCCCAATTCTGTCATCCAAGTCATTGATAAAGATATTGAATAGCACTGGGCCCAGGACAGAACCCCACTGGACACCGCACTGGTCACTTCTCTCCGGGATGAAAAGGAGCCGCTGTTGAATATCCTTTGGGTTCGGCCAGTCAACCAATTAGAAATCCATGTAACAGTTGCCTTATCTAGCTTGTTTCATGTTTGTGTTTTCTATACTCTTTAATTTGGTTAACTATTAAGGGACATAGCTATGAGATTCTATGATATGGGATGCACTATAAACCTTTTAATAAATGAGGTTGCATTGCAATCCTATATATTCATATTATCAGACATAACTCCAGAGAAAGTTAGCCTTTTGGATGCCACAAAGTTCCTCTCCTTCTTCAGAGCAAGAAGCAACACATTCTAGAAGATAAAGCAAAAAGGCTTCCAAAACAACTGAAGCCTTGGACAAGTCACACTCTCTCAGCCTCAGAGGATGGCCATGGGAAACCCACTCTGAAGAAACCTGCCAGGAAAACCCCTTCAGAGACTCCCATAAGGTCACCATAAGACCTGGAAACAACTGGAAGGCAGACCCCAAGAACAACATTGGGAAACAGGGGCAAGCCTTGCCTTGGGAAAGTGTAATGACTGGGCTCCAGTCAATGGAGGTCTTCTTCAGGCAGAAAAGGGAGGTTTATGCAAATGCAGAATGACATCACTGCTACAGAAGGCTCTCTTGGCCAATCAGAGAGCAAGATGAAGGTTCTTCTGGAAGCTTCCGTGAGAAGGAGATATAAGGACTGAGAGACCAAGAGACAGTTGGGGGAATTGTGTCGGTTGGAGATCGAGAGAAAGAGAGTTAAAGAGCGGATCTTGGAAGTTAGTCTCAGAATTGGACGCTTAGCTTTATTTATTGTTTTAATAGCTTGTATGAATTGAATATTATAAACTTACAAAAATTGTACCTGCAAGACTCTTAATATCTTGTATGACTTATGTTTTACTGTAGTTGTATTTTGTTATTTATAGTAAATACCTCTTTGGAGTATCTACTAATCAATGCTCCTTTTACATGTGTCTTGGCTCAGTTGATTCTTGGGAAGATCAGTAAAGAAGGAGAAATAAGGTTCCTTAACTGGTCCCAGTGTAGGTTAAGGGAAACCCTTTTATGATTAACTGGATGATGGCAGTGTGATTTAAGGAATTTAAGGCTCTGCTGGACTAAGAGCCATAATGTCTAAATGTCTAATTAACCATTTGTAAGCCACTCTGATAGCCTTTTGGCTGAAGA
>NW_024811041.1:0-2822 GCF_019175285.1 Sceloporus undulatus | reverse complement strand
GAGGAAGAGGAAGAAAGGAGGGAGAGATAAGAAGGGGAGGAAGAGGAGAAGCAGGACGAAGAAGAAGAAGAGAGGGAAGAAGAGAAAGAAGAGGCGAGGAGGAGGAGAAAGGGGGAAGAAGAAGAGAAGGAGACAGCCTGGCTCCCCCTCTTCTCCCCACCCTGAGGATACCCAGAGGTGGTCCTCCTTTTCCCAGACCTGTCCTCCATCACCCTCCTCTCCAGGAGGAATCCCCAAAGGCCCTCCATTAGGAGCATGACTAAAAAGCATGGGTTTAATATTTCTGTTAGGAACGTTTGGAGCTTGTCTGTGGCGATGTCCTCCGTGTTTCCTGGAGGTCCTCCATTTTGGGGTGCCTGGTCCTCCTTCTCCCTCAGGACAGGAGAACAAAAGGCTCCAACAAGTCCAGGAGGGAGGGAGGCTGGCGCCGGCTGCTGGAGGCACTACTGGCGGTGCTTCTCCTCTTCCTCCTCCTCCTCTTTCGGGCTTGGGATCCTTCTTTATTTCCTTCCTTCCTTCCTCCTGCCCTCCTGGGTCCAAAGGGTCAAGCAAGAGCCAGGGACCCCAAAGGAGAGGGCCTCACTGCTCAGTCCTAAATAACAGACCAATAAGGATTTGCAACAGCAGTTGCTTGTATTGTAATACTATATGATTCCAAAACAATTATTGATATGTATGTTTAAGTTTGTAATACAATTTTGTAAGTACATAAGGAGTTTTGTCAGTAACATCTTATTACTCTTGCTATTTGGGATGCTGCCATTGAGGTGGGTGCTGGCTTTCTTCTGGTTGACCAGATGCCCCTGACCCCAAAAGAGAAGGAGAGGGCACCTCAACATGGAGGACCTTCCAGGAAAAGGAAGGCCTTGACCAAATAAAAGCTAAACACGCTTGACATAAATGCAAACACATGCTTCTGAGTCAAGTGGAGGGTGTTTTGGAATCCCACCCAGACAGAAGGTTGAAATGGAGGACAGGTCTTGGAAAAGGAGGACTACCTCTGGCCACCTTCTGGGTGGGTGGCAAGCAGTTCTGTGGAAATAGCAGCAGATTTGCCAGGTCAGGTCGGAGGGGAATGTGGATGTCTGTTGTCAAGCACTATACAGGAGGGAGAGGCCCAGGGTTGTGTAAGGTGACAAAAAAGTTCCTCAAGAGTTCACCACACGAAGGAGATTGGGAGTTTATCCCATGAATATATCAAGAAAATTGTGTAATTACATGAAACAATTTCTCACAATGACGCACAAAACCTACTCTTAAAGTAATCACACAGAAGCACTAACATGCGTCTTTTTACTTTTGGGGTTTCGGCGACAATGCATTTCTGATATCACTTTATTGGCACAATTGCGTGTGATAATCATTCACACAGTTACTCGCCATTTTTGCTTTATTTGCGCTTTAATCTCTCTAATGCCAAAATTAGACCTGGTGTGATAAACTCAAGTCACAACCATGGATGTGGTTTAGAGTGGGCCTCCTGATGTGCATGCATTAAGCCAGTGAGGAGGGAAAGCCACTGTTTTAAAACAGTTGTTGTTCTTGTTGTTGTGTGCTCCCAAGTCTTGGCAAGTTTCTTCAGAAGGGGTTTGCCATTGCTGGCAGAAGTTGGACACATCACAAAAACATATAAGAAACAGGATTTATTAGCAACCCTGATGGTGTCCCCTTAGGCACCAACAGGGAAGAAACTAAAGCTACTGCCTAGCTAGTTTCATTGTTGTTGTAGTCCTTCAAGTGGTTCCCAATTTATGGTGGCCCTAAGGCAAACTTATGGGGTTTTCTTGGCCAGATTTGTTTATATCAGGTTGCCATTGCCATCCTCTGAGGCTGAGAGAATAAGACTTGCCTAAGGTCACCCAGTGGGTTTTTATGCTCTAGCAGGGAATCGAACCTTGGTCACCAGAGTCGTAGTCTATCATTAAACACACACACACACACATTTTTAAGCTTTCTGGTTATGAGCAGAGCAGAGTGGCTTTTTTGAAAAACTTGGGGTAAATAAACTCCCTAAGCCCAGTTTTAGCCCTGCTTACTTGGAAGTAATGATAATTGAGTTTAATGGTACTTACTCCTGGGTAAGTTGGGTAGGCAGCCCTTGAATGTTGTTCTCTAGAAGCACGGTGGCTGAGTTTCTAATAACGCAATTGTCTCCAAATTGGATACACACACATATAGGTACACACACACTTTATCCATTCATTCATTCATTCATTCATATCCTGCTTTTCTCCCCATAATGGGACTTAAAGTGACTAACAACATTTTAAAACAAGACAGATTAAAAACACTACAAAAGTTAAATGAAAGTGTAAAATATACAGTTAAACAATCATATATTAAAACAATTAAAATATTAAAATGCATTACAGACAATTAAAATACAGTGGACCCTTGTTATACGCTGGGGTTTGATTCCAAGATCCGCCGTGGATAACAAAATCCATGTATGCTCAAGTCCCATTAAATATAATGACATAGCAATATGGTGTCCCTTATAAAAAATGGAAAATCAAGGTTTGATTTTTGAAATATATACTTTTTTGGAACATTTTCAAACAGTGGATGTTTGAATTCATGTATAAAAAATCACTGTATAAGAAGGGCCAATTATATATATATATATATTCAAGTAGTAAGTCCCCTACATTCAGTGGGATGCACACCAATGCAGTTAGCTAATGGGTATCAAAACCTAGCTTTCATTCACTTTATAATTTCCCCCTTCAGTTTCAGCTTTGTTAAAAATGCTCTCTCTCTCTCTCTCTCTCTCTCTCTATATATATATATATATATATATATAGAGAGAGAGAGAGAGAGAG
>NW_024811040.1:0-2822 GCF_019175285.1 Sceloporus undulatus | reverse complement strand
ACCTAGACCTCTTGACCTTGGACCGGACTCGTTGACCTACTCTCTGGCACTCTCGACCCTGGACTGGACTTGTGGAACAGCCCTCTGGAACCCTGGACCAGCTTTTGGTTTTGCTCTATTGGACACTGGACTGGTGTTGTGTTTTCAGAACTGTTTCTTTGCTGCAGTAAAGCCTTGCTTTTGTTTACTTTTGCCTGGCACACTCTTATCAGCTGTCCGTTGGCAGCTTTCCCGAACAGGTAACAACGTCCTCGTGAGACCATGTCTCTTAGTGTATACCAAAGGAACAAATAATCCCATAAGAGATGACGTGGAGACAGGCTTCTCCAATTAAAGTCCAAACATTTATTAAAAGGGGGACCACACATACAGCAATAGATACACACAGGCACTCGAGACTCAATGGAAGTAAAGGAGGGAAAAATGGAAAAGACTGCAAGGCAGAACTATGGGTGATACTCACTTCTGAAGGCTTCTCCAGGAATCCAATGCAGAAGGGTGGAATGATGGATGAGACACGGCCGCCGGAACAGGGGGGCGGCGGGGGGGGGGTCGCTGGCTGAGGGAGCTAAAATCAGAGTTCAGTCTGGTGTGGAGCCAAGCTGTATTCCAAAAACAGCACACCTGAGGGGGCAAATCCAAGGGTTCTTATAGGCGAAATCTAGCCTCTGGCTATAAGCTTAATTGTTTGGCCGAAGCCTGAACAAACGTGTTGATTGCCTGGGCTTTGTTAAGCCGAGGTGTAGGGTGGCCTGGTCAATGCAGTTGGGTCTGACACAATCGGGGGAAGACAAACAGGTAGATGGATGGGTCGTTGATTTGATCACCATCCCATCACGTGTGAGGCTAAGAACAAACATCCAGCATTGTTAGTTTTGGAGGTGATGGCTTCCTCATTAGCAACTATCCAGCTACCTTTGGGGAATCTGTGTGTGTATTGTTTCTAGGGATCCTGCCTCTTCACTTGCAAGTTTCCTACCTGGTCTCCTCACTTCAGAGAAATGGTGGGTCCACTAGGAGGTCAGTTTGAGGTCAGTGCTCTCCACACACTCCCAAAATTTTAAAAAATGCAGTTATGCTAACATCTCTGAAGAAATTTGCCAGGAAAATCCCACCTTAGGGTCTCTACAAGTTGAAAATGGGTTGAAGGCACACAACAACAACAGAAAATTAAGTAGATATCAACTTGGCACCTTTTCATGACACCCCAAATAAGATGACTGCTTTCTTTTTTCATAACAGAAGGATCAGGCCTATCAGCCTAAAAGCAAACCTGTGTATAAAATAATAGATGTCATTAATATGTCATTAATAAATACAACAAACTCAACTCTTTTCATAAGAATCTTCAGCAGTATTGCTTGTGAATTACCATAGCAATGAAGCCCACCTCCTCTCTGCATAAGATTGCAGTTTGTGGCAGATCAGAAGGGATTTGTTTGTGTGGAGAATGTTGAGGTTTCCGACTTGCATAAAACACTTGTGCTATAGACTTGCTGAACATGTTGATGATAAGCATCAGCCTTATGCGCCTTTCTTTCAGGGCAAGACTCTTTAGGGATTGTTAAACTGAAAGAGAAATAATGACAGATGTTTCTTCCATTGCAGTTGTGAAGTCAAGGATTAAAAATAATATTCAAGTGCTTAAAGGAAGTCTGATAAGTCGAATGTTGGGGTTATATAAATCCGTCTTTTAAGGAAGGTTTTCTTTTATATAAAAGTAGAAAGTGAGCAAGTCAGATTTCTTGTCAAAGCAGTGTGAGTCTGTGTCTGGGGATTTGTACAACAGGAAGACTGCAGCCTTATACTCACCTCTGCTAAGCTTGTTTTCATTCTACACCCAGACTGCTGGAAAGGCATGTTGGGATCTTTTAAATTTTGTTTTATTTTGTTCTAGTTATAGGAATAGATACACCAACAGAACCAGTGAATGAGATATGATTCTGTCAGTCAGAAAAATCTTATATTAATATATTCTGTTGTTAGCAGCAGTAGTAAAAGGGTTGTTTACTCAAAGAGAACAAAAGGAAATCTTTTGTCAGATTCTGTTGGCTATGAAAAGAAGTTAATAACAGTAAAAATTCTGTAATTTTATCTTATGTGTTTATGTATTTTAACTGTTTTAAATATGTTAACATGATTGGCTATTCAATTTTTTTAAAAAAAAACTTTTATCATATATTGCTTTAATTGCATTTTGTTTTAATTCTACACTTTAAGCTACCTTAGTTCTCTAATTTGGGGAAAAAGTGAGATAGAAATTAAATATTTGGGGGGAAAACAGCCAATAATAGATATTCCTATACTGATTCAAAAAGAAAGATTGCATGACTTTAAACACAACAACCCCCCTAAATGGAAAAAGCAGAATGCAGGACATAAATAGTGAACAACCAGAAGGTCAGAACATGGAAAAGTTACTTTGGGAGACTATAACATTCTGACTCTTCCAGTGTGTAGTTCAAAAATGTAAGGAGCTTATCACACTAACAAATAAACCGGCTTACATCTTCCAGCTTGAATTTAGGATCCGGGATGCCCCGGATGTTATCATACCTATATTGCCACCAATCTAGCTGCCTCACTCTGACAGACAATTTTTGAAGTCAGAAGCTCCCCAACTTCAAAAAAGTGCTGGCTTCGACCCAGGATGCATCCGGGCAGCAGCGGCCTGGCTAGATTGGTAGTGTTTTAGGTATGATAACATCCAGGGGCATCCCGGATCCTGAATTTAAGCTAAAAGAGGTAAGCCTGCTTATTTGTTAATGCAATAAGCTCCTATGTTCCTCAAACTCTACAGAAAATACAGTATGAATTGTCCC
>NW_024811039.1:0-2822 GCF_019175285.1 Sceloporus undulatus | reverse complement strand
TCAGCTGTTGGCATAGATTCAGGAGGCCCCTTGATTGAGACAGTGGGTTTTGGAGGACTCTCTGCTGGTGGCACAACTTTGGGTGGTTCCTTGATTAAGGCGGTGGCCTTTGGTGGACCTTTGGCTGGTGGCATAGTTTCAGGAGGCTCCTTGATTGAACTTGTAGGTTTTGGAGCACCCTGGGCAGGTAGTGTGTCATGAGGAGGCTCTATGATGGTGACAGTAGGTTTAGGAAGATCCTTGTCTGGAAGGGTGGCGTTTTTAAGATCTGCTGCTGGAAATGTAGCATTTGGCTTCTGGGCAATTGCAGGCATTTTTTCTGAGTCTGGTGCCATAGTTGTGAATTCTTCAAACTCACAGCCAGCAACATATTGTGTCAGATCTTTCCCCCTGCAATGTCTCTTCCAGGCTCGCCTGTAATGATAAATCCTTGGTCAAAATATTACAGGTTATTCAACAAAGTAAATGCTTAGCAGAGAAGATGAAAGTACCACTTTTCTTCATTTGCACCAGCCACATTCAATGACAACTGTTTCCAGAGAAAGAGGACCATATTCTGCCATGTCATATACAGTTGACCCTCTGTATCCACAATTTTTTATCCATGGATTCAATCATCCATGGATTGAAAATATTCCAAAAATATATAAATTCCCAAAAGCAAGCCTTGATTTTGCTATTTTATAGAAAGGACATCATTTTACTATGCCATTGTATTTAATGGGACTTGAACATTCATGGATTTTGGTATATACGGAGGGTCCTGGGACCAAACCCCAATGGATGCCAAGCACCTACTGTAGGTATAAAAAAACCAGAGGCACTCAGGAAAAAGAGGTGACAACTTTAATTTGACACCATACGGCTGAAGTATTCAAAGCATACCCTCCAATTGTCCCAATTTGGCAGTGACCGTTCCAATTAGTCCTCTGTTATCCCATTTTTTGAGATGCTTTTACAATGTCCTGGTTTCTCTTTCTCCTTTTCTCTCACTCTTTATCCTTAGTTTACTTCCACTGCTACAAACTGAGTTCAAAATGCAAAAGCAGTTTGCACTCAGTTAACTCAGAAGGGAAGAGTGTAGGGGAGTCTTGTCCTTCTTAGTAGGCTCAGGCAAAAGCAAATTTCTGAAGCCTCTCCAAGCTTGTCTGTTGTTCTTCATTAATATCTGTTGTCATATTGACTATAATCTGATGTTTCTTGGCCACACCTATCCTGATTTTTATCTGTGAAATGTTGGACGGTATGTCAAAACCCTTCATAAACAGATGTGTCAGTTTTGGTTTCTCTCACATTCAGATTTATTTAATCTCAATTTCTTCCCATTCTAATATGAAGATTCTAATATTCTAATATTAATCCATGGATAAATTAATGAACTTAAACCAGATTCACCCAGCTTTGTTACTAAGAATGGGCACACTATTCTATTTGGAAGTATTTCTGGTGTTATGATGTATGATTTCACCATCTGTGCTTCGGTCTCCTGTTTGTACAAAACCCCACAAAGCAGACTGGATGTGTAGCCATGAAAACATGATGGAAGGGAAGGACACCAAGGGACATCAAAGAATATCACACGGGGGACAGGACATCATTGTCCCATCCCTGTCCTGTCTTTTCCTCATGATCGCGGGAAGGGCTTTCAGATGATGTCATGCAAAAGCCTTTCAAATGATGCTGTGTTGAACCTATCATTGTCCCGTCATTGAAGTGGCATTGCTTGGCATTTTGCATTAATGGGAGTTCACATTAATGCAATGCCACTTCAATGACAGGATAATAACAGGATCAGCACTACATTATGAAAGGCTTTTGCATGATTGCTGTCATGGATGGGATAAGGACAGGGAGCGATCCCATCTCTATCTCATCTGTGTATGATAATCTCCATCTTCTCTTTTTCACAAATGTCAGTTCCTCCTCTGCCCTCTTGGCTGGCTCATCCTGATGTTGACATTAAAGGTTACATGGAGACCCCAAGCTGGAACAAGCGAAGTGAAGAAGTGCCCTTATGAATGAAAGACCATGGCTTCTGCGGTTTGTCTGACAGAATATCTATTTAACTATGACTAAGAACTGTAGAGTTCTACATAAACTATGGAATTGGGCATGGATTAACAGATCCTAGTAGGAGTAAGGTACAGAGGCTTGAAGCAACTACTTCCAAATAACTAATTTCTTGCCAGTAACAGCTGGCAAGAGGAGGGAGGAGGAGGGAGGAGGAAGAGGTGGTGGATGAGACAGACCATTCTGAAAATGGAGGCACCTCCATTTTCAAAATGATCTTGCGCAATCCGGATCGATCTGGTAGTGAGTTCTCACTACTGAAGAGTTGGATCATTGCGCCACTGCGAAAAGACGCTGTAAGAGACGCCAAATATGCTAGTTCAAGTGGGTTTTTTGGCATCCCCCCCCCCCACAAACTGCACCGAGTGCAGTGGGTGGGAGTGTGAATGCCTATGGAATAACCCGACTTCCACACCGGGTGATTTCATAGTGTGAATGATCCCAAAGAATGGCAAAATTTCACCCTCCTTCTCTTTTCTTCCCAGCTGAATTTGATGAGTGCAAACTACTTTTGCACTTTGAACTCTGCAGCAATTAAACTAAGATTGGGACAAAATGGGAGGAGGAGAAAGAAATTTTAAAAGCAGCTGAAAAAGTGGGAGAACAGAGAATTAATTGGGACTGTTCCTGCCCAGTAATTGGGACAGCTGGATAGTATGCATTTATTCCCTCCCCTCTGCACCTCAGGTCAACCTTTGTGGTATTTTTTTTTTATTCTCATCTGTTTAACATATACTCATTAAACTATACTT
>NW_024811038.1:0-2822 GCF_019175285.1 Sceloporus undulatus | reverse complement strand
AAAAAACTAAGTAGAGGCTTGTGCAGATTGTAGGTTTACCGTATTGTTCAATTGTTCATCAAGGCTCTTGTTGCTCCAGTTGGATAACTCACAATGATCCATTCCTTCTTCAGATTGATTATTCTAACAATCATTGATTGTTCTGACAGCTTCCAAAAAATTGCTTTATTAGCTAAGTTGGACAAAATCTTAAAGTTAATCTATTTATCAAATAGTTTTCATCAGTAAAGCTGATGAAATATCTCAGAACTGCCAGCCATTTCAAAATTGGGTCAACGAATTTGGAAGTGGACCATAGCTATGGTACCTTCTCTGTGAAAAACGTTGAGTGGTGGTTCCCCTTGGAAGAATAGGAGAGTGGCTGATAGAATAAAAGCTCCGATCAAAAAGGATTTGTTGCCTTGTGGAATTAAATCTTTCAGTATAAGACTGAATCAAAAGATAAACCAGAGTTGCAAGACTTCCTACAAATGCTGATAAAAGGCCAAACAGAATTAGCTCGAAATAGTCCATTTTTGGAGACAGGCTGCCATTTCACCAGATGTTAAGGTGAAACTAATATATGAAACCAGTGTGAATAGCTTTTGAAAGCTACAAAACATCTGTTACCTAGCAGAGTTTGTGACCTATGAGTATGTCATAAAGAAGGTGTTGATGGCCTGCCTCTCTCCCCTCAAGATGGTGGTTGGAGGAGGGCTCTTTGTCTTCCAGGCCTGGCCTCTCTCCTCCTCAAGATAATAATAATAATAATAATAATAATAATAATAATATTTTATTTGTACCCCGCCCTTCCAAATAGATCAGGGCGGCTTACAGAATGCACCGTAGTGCAACAATATACAAATTAAAAACAGATTAAAACAGCAACAATCCATAAAAACAATAAAAGACCCCTTAGCCCAACCTCACGGCCACGAGAGAGGAGGGAGGCCCACAGGATGTTTAATCGGGGAATGCCTGATTAAATAGGAAGGTTTTAAGTCCCTTCCTAAATTGGGCCAGGGTGGTAGATGAGCGGAGCTCCGTGGGCAGCATATTCCAAAGGGCTGGGGCAGCTGTGGAGAAGGATCTTCTGGCCGTAGCGGCCAACCTTGCCCCAGGCACCTTCAGGAGTTGCTGCCCAGGTGTTCTGAGGGTGCGAGGCGGAATGTACGGGGAGAGACGGTCCTTCAGGAATCCTGGGCCCAAGCCATTTAGGGCTTTATAGGTGATAACCAACGCCTTATATTGAGCTCGGAAGCGAATAGGCAGCCAATGGAGATCTTTAAGCACAGGTGTTATATGGCTGGTCCTGGGAGCGCCAGTGACCAGCCGTGCTGCCATGTTCTGCACTACTTGCAGCTTCCGAGTTTGGTATAAGGGTTGCCCCATGTAGAGTACATTGCAGAAATCCAATCTCGAAGTTACCAGAGCATGTACAACAGTTTCAAGGTCTCTCTGGGCCAGGTATGGGCGCAGCTGGCGAATCAGCCGAAGCTGATAACAGGTACTCTTGACCGTCGCATTCACCTGAGCGGTCAGGTGGAGGGACGAGTCAAGAAGCACCCCCAGACTGCGCACGGAGTTCTTCACGGGGAGCGTGACCCCATTCAGGACAGGTGGAACCACCGCCATTCCTGGACCAGGGGAACCTATCACTAGTACCTCCGTTTCCTCTGGATTCAACTTGAGTCGGTTTTCCCTCATCCAGCCCATTACTGACTCCAGACAGGCCACGAGAGGAGAGACGCCATCCCCAGTCACTGCATCAGTCGGAGACATAGAGAAAATAATTTGGGTGTCATCAGCGTACTGATAACCCCGCGCCCCATGTCTCCGGATGACATAACCTTTCTCATGTTTTCTCATCACTTCTTCAGTCTCTTTCCCTCTTACCAGGAAAAAAGAAATAATGAGGACAAGACGGAAGGCTTCCAAACTACACTCTGATTTCTAATCCTAGGAGCTTTCCATCAACAATTTTTTAAAAATAAAAAGACACCAGCTCCCACTAACCCTCACATGATCTCTAGCAGCTGTTTTGGTAAAATGAACTGAGCAACATTTAAGCACTGTTCAACAGAAGAGTCTCTTATCTGTTGCATATTTTTGCACTCACCTAATTATAGTTTTCTGTTCCAATTCATTTGTTTTATTGTTTTGTTTTCCCTTTAAGAGTAGGTTTCATTAGCTAAACAAAAGCAAAAACAAAACCAACAACAGCAAAGGAATAACAATGCAAATTCTTATTTTGTGAACAACACAATTTAAATGTGCAATTAATGTCCTTGGATTCCCCAAACGGCTTTTCATTTGTCCAATGTGCTGGATTGTAGCCGAGATCACTTTTTCAGAATCTCTTCATGGAGGTCTGTTTCCCAAGCCAAAGAAATTTGAAAATCTTGAGGACAATTTAAAGACAGAATCACTCTACAAGAGAAGGGAGTGGCTTTTATTTAAGACAGAGAGGTCAGCAGTGGCTGGAATGCCCCTCCAGATGTGCCAAGAGAACATGCTCAAAAGCAGAGCATACTTAATGTTGTACTCATGAAGTTGGTTGTACTAACTTTGTAAGATTACAGCAAGTATTCCTTTGAGAATATGGAGTTTTGTGGCATTACAGTGTTTTTATAACCAGCTTTTCCCTCCAAAAGGTAGGTCAAAATGTCTAAAAACCAACATACAACTGAAATGGTGAAAGATCTAGAAATTATGCCCTATGCAGATCTGCTTAGGAAGCTGGGTATGTTTAGCCTGAGGAAGAGAAGGTTAAGGGGTGACTTGATAGCCATATTGAAATATTTGGATGGGTGCCATATTGAGGATGTGACACTCAAAGTGAA
>NW_024811037.1:675-2822 GCF_019175285.1 Sceloporus undulatus | reverse complement strand
TACATGCAATAGAAGTGACTTCTTTTGTCAGGAATGAAAGAAAGTATAAACATATCAATAAAGCTAATTAATTGGATAGCCCTTTCCTGTGCAGTGTCCTCCCAACTGGGATTCTGGCAGCTTCTCATGTGCCTTTTCTCAACCACTGCACCGGTGGCCTTGGACCACAGAGCTCAGTGACACAACAGTTTTAATTAACATTATGTCTTAACTCTATATATATATATATATATATATATATATATATATATGAGAAACACCATCAATCATCAATCCCAAACTAATATGGTACCATATGAAAATATAATAAGCATAAACCCATAACAACATAATGCAATATAAAGATACAAATAACTCTAGGTTCCCCCTCCTTTTCCAGAAACCAGTCTTTTAAACTCAAGCCTCTGTTAGAAGCGTGATTCGTGCACTTTCCAATCCTAGCAAACAATCACATTCTTTAGCCATGATCTCCCTACCTCTTTCTAGTATCTTCTATTAAAGCACATATTAAAACATATTATTTTAACCCACCATAAATCCCATCTATCTTAACTCTAATTTAAACCTAAACCTATAACCCTTATGGCATGAAACCCTAAAAGAATAAATGAATAAATCCACACATAAAGGGATTCATGACATATTGTGACTTCAGGCTGATGCTCCTTGCCTGCAGCAATGAGTTGGGACCATTGTGAATTTAGGCTAATGCTGCTTACCTGAAGATTTGAGACGTGACAATTGGAACCTGAGGCTGATGCTCCTTGCCTGAAGAATTGACACAGTACTATTGTGACTTCAGTCTGATGCTCCTTACCTGAATAATTGAGACAGTACTATTGTGACTTCAGGGTGGTGCTCTTTACCTGAAGGATTCAGACTGGCCCACTGTGACTTTATGCTGATGTTCCTTGCCTGAAGGATTGAGACGGGAGAAATTTCACTTCAGAATGGTGCTCCGTATCTGAAGGATTGAGACTGGCCCATAGTGATCTCAGCCTGAGGTTCCTTGCCTGAAGAATTGATATGGTACTATTGTGACTTCAGGGTGGTGCTCTTTACATGAAAGATTGAGACGGGAGAATTGTGACTTCAGACTGGTGCTGTATACCTGAAGGATTGGGACTGGCCCATTGCGTGTCAGAAACAGTGTAAAAGGGTTCTGTCATAAAGAGTAAAATAATAGGGTTTGGTTATTAAAGTAGGAGTTATAGTTGTAGTTCATAGTAGGTAGTGTAGAGTGATGGGTTATAGAAAGCACGTCATGGAAAATGATAGAAGGACAGATGGAGTGGCTTTTAGATGAAGGAGGGCGTTTGGAAAGAGGGATGGGGTTGCAGCTGTAGATGGTTATCAAGGAGGAGTGAAGCTGGCTTGGGAAGACCACTCTTCAAGGTGAGGCTGTCTGGGAGAAGGGAAGGGGAAGTATACACAACCTTGGTATCTATGCAACCTCCGCTTGTGCTGCTTTAGCTTGGGAATTGGGGGCTGGCTTAGGGAGGGGTTGAGCAAGTTCCTTTGGACTTCAGACTTTGCAAAAAGGTGTTAACAGATGTTTCTGCCTGGATTCATCAATAAAGCTTCTTTTGTTTCAAATGAGTTTTATTTTCTGAGCACAGGACTGACTCCAGATCTCACTGTTTGCAAAGTCTCACAGTTTTAACTCCAATGGAGACCCAGGAACAAGAAGAGTTCATGGAGAACCGGGTGGTTCTGGAGATCCTGGTGGTGGAGGAGCAGGTGCCTTCTTCAGAGGAACTAGGGCCAACCCCAAGACTGGGAAACCTCCTGAAGCTCACACCATTCAGGCCACCACTGGAGGATTTGGGTTCCTGGCCCCAGACTGGGGAAAGGAAGGCCGTCGGGGGGGCAGAGAGACAGCCTGGGACTTGGCAGTGGGGGAATCGCTTGATAGCCGCCCCAGGTCAGAAGACCCCCAGGTAAACGTTTATCGAATGAAGGAAGACATAAAGGAAATAAAGGACCATATGAAGTGGATGGTGTCCAAGTTAAAGATGTAAGACAAAGGTGTGAGTTCTGACTTAAACCCAGAGCTGAAGTGTAACAGAAATTTCAGGAAACTTAAAGTTCTAGGACTGACAGAGCAAAGAATTGACAAGAGGACCTAGTAAATTGAAAATCCATAA
>NW_024811037.1:0-650 GCF_019175285.1 Sceloporus undulatus | reverse complement strand
ATTATTTTCAAAATTGGCGACAAAAGGAAAACATTTAGCATTTACAATTAAGTTTACGACCTCCTCCCCCATTAGCATCCTGTAGAGATATAGGCTTTAGACTCTTCCCACACCCCACATCAAAGCTCCCAATCCCCCCTCAGTTTTCAATTCAACTCAGCAAAGCAAAAGGGAAAAAAAGTATTAAAAAAAAAAACCAAGAACTGTCAAAATAGGTCTGAGGGGGGCCAGTGAGTGGGGCTACTGAGTGGTCTGAGTGGGAACATCCAGTTGGGGGGCTGTCTGTGCCACGCCAAACTCCACCCCACCACCCAGGGTCGTGGAGAGAGCTGTGCGACGTGAGGAGGACTAGGGCTGTGCAAATCCAACCGCAAGAGGACCTAGTAAATTGAAAATCCATAAGTTTATTTTCAATTGTGGACAAAGGAAAACATTTAGCTCCTCCCCTCTTTTCAACCAGAGCAAAGGGGGAAAAAGTTTAAACAGAACTTACAAATGGTGGGCTGCCTCCAACCCCCCTTCGTCTCTCTGTTAACGCCTTCCTTTCCAAAACTACAACCGCTTGTCTTTCTGCACCAAACCCATTTCTAAATCTATCAGCCACTTTTAGCACACTCAAACATCTATATCTATTTACTCTGTACAATCTG
>NW_024811036.1:0-2822 GCF_019175285.1 Sceloporus undulatus | reverse complement strand
ATCAATCAATCAAAAGTCATCTGTACTCAGCTCAGGAGGGGGAGAGGAGAGGAAGGGGCAGAATCTTACCCTTTCCTATAGGCTCAGGTGAACACAAAGTGCTACAGTCTCTCCTAGCATGTGTATTTTTCCTCATTAACAGCTTTAGCCAGCTTAATCACACTCTGATGTTGCGTGGTCACATGTGTCCCGGTTTCATCTATGAAATGCAGGAGGGAATGTAACAAGAGACAGTATTTTTCTTTACAGCTGGCAATACAACACATTAGATTGTCTTTTTTGACAGAGCACAGTGCCTGTCTCCTGTTTGATGAGAGCTTTCTGGCTGAAGTCTGCTTTATTGATAAAGAGCCACACAAGGGAGAGCAGGTACTATGAAGTTGCCTATCACAAGTTAGCAGATGTATAGACTGAGCTGGCACACAGCTTCTCTGGCCACAGCCTTCCCTCCTTAGTACAGTGAGATATTTTGCCCTGCTCTTTAAATTGTAGTAACTTAAACTCCTTAACTTAATATATAAAGCATTCAAGCAAAAGTATGAAGTTGTCAGAGTTGGACACTCTGTGTCTGGACAATCTTTGAGAACCTATGGCTACTTGTACCCACTAGACATGCTGGCACAACAATGCACCTCAATGCTCTCTGATACTCTGACCTGCTCATTGCATGCACTGAGCAGAAGGCAGCCCTGAAATTCTGACCTGGAATTGTTCAGCACTGGCTTCAAATTATAGCCATTCAAAATCTATGAAGTGGTTAAGAAAGTCTGCCACATAGTGATTGAAGGTGATATTACAAGCTGCAAATACAGAAATACACTAAAGCATTTAAAATTAATGTTAACTGTGTTGAAAACCTGTTAATTGGATTAACAGCAAAATGACACTCTGCTTGTCAGTGTTTAATAATAATAATAATAATAATAATAATAATAATTTATATTCCGCTTAATCACTTGGAATCCAAGCACACTGCAATAATAAAACAAGATACAGTTGAAATTCTTTAAAAAACCCTTAATATCCATGTCATTTTTCAAGAGCCTAGTTTTTATGCTCTTGGAGCTCTGGTTATGATAGACAGTCTCTATTTTACCATGTATGTATGAACTAGAAACGTAGAATTATGTGGCACATCTGTATCTTTGTTGTTGGTAATGCATTTCTCTCTTTTGGGGAAATGAGTAAGTGGCTTTCGTAGAACTGGGGAGATATAGGAATTCTCTGTGGAAAAATAATTCTTCTTCCTTTGCCCCATTTCCAAACAGACTTTTGAAGGGGTGGGATCTGATAGTAATGGAAGAAAGAAGGGAAGGAATCAAATGTAGGAACCAGACAGGAGAAAGAATATTCAAAAATATTCAAACAATGGTTGAAAAACATGGTTTTTTGAGTGTCAAGAAACCTTGATAAGAATTTTGGACTGATGAGAATCTTTGCAATTTGAGATTTATTCTGTGCAAAATTCATACATGTGGTGGATTTGCACATAAAACAGCATTTTTCTGTATTGAAAACAATATTTCAATTTAAACTATTAGCTCCTGGTCAGAAACTGTTATTTCTGTTCAAAAATACTATTTTCTATGGAAATCAACCCTGTGCTAATTTTATGCAGAATGAATTCCCAATTCCCAGCATTTTCCATGTAGGAGATATTTCTACACTGAAATATTTTACAGGCAGAAAATGTTTTTTGCACAAAACAACCACATGCGGATTTTGCACCGAGTAGGTCCCAAATTGCAAATAGCCTTTGAAAAATGTGTGGTTTTCAAAGTCTTTCTCACAATGAGAAGAAAATTGCTGAAATTACTTACCTCTACTTTTGATAAGAAATTTAACAAAGAATTGCATCTTTAACCACTGCACAGAAAACAATTTATTACCCAATGTGTTTGAGTATTATAACTCTTTCTTGAATACAGCTCTGATTGAGGTCAAGACATTTCTGAAATAAGTGAATTAGAGCTGTCCTTGAAGAAGACTTATGTTGCTAAACATGTTGGGGTTTACATTGTCTTGTGTGTATCTTTGGAAACTCTTTCTGCTTGGCTCCTTTTGAAACTGACAACACTCCTAACCTTATATGCTTGTAGTACTTTAGAGGACATTTTGAAATTTAATAGAATCCGGAAAGGGAGGGGGAGAAACTCCATGTAGATTTTCTACATGTTAATTCTGAATAGTAATTTTAAAAAGATTGATTCAGCCTTTTCAGGTTTTCATATTAAAGACTACCCTTGTTGCTGCGTGCATTAAAGTAATTTCTGACATGGCAATACTAAAGCAAACCTATCATGGGGTTTTCTTGGCAAGATTTGTTCATATAAGGTTTGCCATTGCCCTCTCCTGAGGCTGAGAGCATGGGTTTCATGGGTGAGCAGGGAATGAAACCCTGGTCTCTAGAGTCATACTCCAACACTCAAACCATGCCAACACCATGCTGGCCAGCACTATGCTGGCTCTATACACATAACATAGCATACAATTTAAGTTCTTTATTTTTTACACTGAAATAGATAGGTATGGACCCTATCCAGATAGGAACCATAATGTACAAGTGCAAGAGGGCTAAACTTTAGCCAATCTGTTTTTTATTTCAGAACTCCCCCACACACCCTAGCATAGGAGATAAAGAAATGGGTTTAGTTGACATGCATTTTACATTAGTGTAAAAATGAGAGAGAGAGAGAGAGAGAGAGAGAGAGAGAGAGAGAGAGAGAGAGAGAGAGATTTCAGATGCCTTTGTGTATGTGTGATCTATGGTGACCCTAAGGGGGCCCTATCATAGAGTTTTCTGGGGCTGAGAGAGTGTGAAT
>NW_024811035.1:1815-2822 GCF_019175285.1 Sceloporus undulatus | reverse complement strand
TTAAGTGCGCATCCCAGAACCGTGGCGGTGGCCATTTTGGGAAGGCGGGCGAAACGACACGCGTTCGAAACATGGCCTTGTAACATCTCAAACATCAGAAGGGATTGAGCCGGGAACTTTGGCATGGGTCTTTCGGGGATCTGGCATCCGATGTTGGCGCCGTCGTCCGAAACACGACAACCAAACAGCTGCGGAGGAGTTTCGCGTCGTTGTGTGTGTGTGTTGTGCGTTGCTATGGAGACTTATTTTTAAACCCGATTGCTTGGGGTCAGGTTTCGTCAACGCAAACCAGGTCTAAAAATAAGACGCAAGTCGTTCCGATGAATCATGGTCTGCTTCGGGTTCCAGAGTAGTCAGCCATTTTGTCCCCTTCAGCATCGTTTCCAAAAACGGCTGAATTTGGAACCCCAGGTGGTTAACAATAAATGGAATCAATAGGTTGTATGTTATTCCCTTGCATGGGCAGAAGGAACGGGTTCTCTGTATTCCTGCATGGCAGGAAGTGGGCATGGCAGAAAGAGGGATAGGATAGGTTCTATGTATTCCTGCATGGCAGAAGGAGGGATAAGATAGGTTCTATGTATTCCTGCATGGCAGAAGGAGGGATAGGATAGGTTCTATGTATTCCTACATGGCAGAAGGAGGGATAGGATAGGTCCTATGTATCTGCATGGCAGAAAGAGGGATAGGATAGGTTCTATGTATTCCTGCATGGCAGAAGGAGGGATACGAGAGGTTCTATGTATTCCTGCATGGCAGAAGGAGGGATAGGATAGGTTGTATGTATTCCTGCATGTCAGAAAGAGTGATAGGAAAGGTTCTATGTATTCCTGCATGGCAGAAGGAGGAATATGATAGGTTCTATGTATTCCTCCATGGCAGAAGGAGGGATATGATAGGTTCTATGTATTCCTGCATGGCAGAAGGAGGGATACGATAGGTTCTATGTATTCCTGCATGGCAGAAGGAGGGATACGATAGGTTCTATGTATTCCTGCATGGCAGAA
>NW_024811035.1:20-1805 GCF_019175285.1 Sceloporus undulatus | reverse complement strand
AGAGTGATAGGATAGGTTCTATGTATTCCTGCATGGCAGAAGGAGGGATAGGAAGGAAGGAAGAAGGAAGGAGTTTAATGGATTACTGGAAAGAGGGAAGAAGGAAGGAAGGAAGGAAGGAAGGAAAAGGTAGAAGGAAGGAAGGACTGACTTTCATGGATTACAAGAAGGAAGGAAGGAAGGAAGGAAGGAAGGGAAGGAAGGAGAGTTAGCCTCCTCCATCTTAGCCATGAATGCCATGAGTTTGGCATTAAATAGGAGTTTATATATATATATGGTCTCCCTCTGTAATGATATATTTAAAATCCTTGTTTGGTGCAAAATAACCAAAAGGTCAAGCTCCAGACCGCGTTCCTCAGAGACGGAAGAAGCCTGTTTCTAATTTCAGCCGTGGAGGCTTTCATCCGGCCGCCTTGACCTTACGCTTCGGAAATATCTCCCCCCGAAAAAACCAACTACAGCCGTTACTGACCCCTCCGAAAAATAGGAAGATATGGCCGAAGAAAATGGAGGACCTTCAGAGGACGGTGGTCATTTTTGAGGGCCACTTTGGCAATGGATGGCATTCATTAGAATGTATGACCACTTGGTATCCCACATAATATTAATGAAAGATGGACATCTGGACACTGGTGGTGATGGATGACCCTTCAGTGTCCATTAGAAGTGGGTCAGAATGGATGACCATTTGCTGTCCATTAGAAGAGGGTTGAGATGGATGACCATTCAGTGATCACTAGAAGTGGGTTGAGATGGATGACCGTTTGGTGTTGACTAGAAGTGTGTTGAGATGGATGACCATTCGATGTCCACTAGAAGTGAGTTAAGACTGATGTCCATTCAGTTTCCATTAGAAGTGGGTTGAGATGAATGACCAATTGGTGTCCACTAGAAGTCGGTTGAGTTGGATGACCATTCTGTGTCCAGTAGAAGTGGGTTGAGATGGATAACCACTTGGTGTCCACTGGAAGTGGGTTGAGATGGATGACCGTTCGGTGTCCACTAGAAGCGGGTTGACATGGATGATCGTTCGGTGTCCACTAGAAGTAGGTTTAGATGGATGACCACTTGGTGTCCACTAGAAGCAGGTTGAGAAAGATGGCCATTCGGTATCCACTAGAAGTGGGTTGAGATGGATGACCATTTGGTGTCCACTAGAAGAGGGTTAAGATGGATGACCGTTCGGTGTCCACTAGAAGCGGGTTGAGATGGATGGCCATTCAGTGTCCACTAGAAGCGGGTTGAGATGGATGACCGTTCGGTATCCACTAGAAGCGGGTTGAGATGGATGACCATTCCGTGTACACTAGAAGGGGGCTGAGATGGATGACCATTCCATGTCCACTAGAAGGGGGTTGAGATGGATGACCTTTCAGTGTCCACTAGAAGCGCGTTGAGATGGATGACCATTTGGTGTCCATTAGAAGTGTGTTGAGATGGATGACCGTTCGGCTTCCACTCGAAGTCGGATGAGATGGATGACCATTTGGTGTCCACTAGAAGCAGGTTGAGAAAGATGGCCGTTCAGTATCCACTAGAAGTGGGTTGAGATGGATGACTGTTCTGGGTCCACTAGAAGTGGGTTGAGATGGATGACCATTTGGTGTCCACTAGAAGAGGGTTGAGATGGATTGCCATTGGGTGTCCACAAGAAGAGGGTGGAGATGAATGACCATTTGGTGTCCACTAGAAGAGGGTTGAGATGAATGACCATTTGGTGTCCACTAGAAGAGGGTTGAGATGGATGACCGTTCGGTGTCCACTAGAAGCGGGTTGAGATGGATG
>NW_024811034.1:0-2822 GCF_019175285.1 Sceloporus undulatus | reverse complement strand
GGCTCACCAGGTGTGAAGCCAAGTCTATTGTCTTACTTGGGCAAGCAGTGCCGGTTCTGGTTTGGCGACTCTCAAAGTTCCTGTGGAGACCTTCCAATTCCATCATTTTCTAGGGACTCTGCCTTTACAAGGTGAGTTGCCTACCTGGTCTCCTCACTTTTGGCTTAATGGCGGGTCCTCTATGAGGTCCGTCAGGGGTCATAGTGCATACCACATATACCCAAAATTTTATTAGAACCAAACTTGGTAACACCTCAGCTCCATTCCCAGCCATAAGAACAGAGGCAAACACACACATAAATTATAGATAGATAGATAGATAGATAGATAGATAGATAGATAGATAACAGAGCTATATGCACAAAGCAGAGCCTTCCCAGCCTTTCCCTCCTGAGTCCAGCTCCGCAGCTTGGGCTCCGTTCCGGAAAACAAAAAACAAACATCTTGATTTATATACTGCTTCATACTGAACTAACAGTGTCTAAGCGATTTACATTTGTAAGCTAATTGCCCCCCAAAATCTGGGTACTCATTTTAGCGACCTCAGAAGGATGCAAACCTGAGTCAAGCTTGAACCCTTTCACTGGTATTGAACTCGTAACCTTAGGGTTTTGCAGTACAGGCATTTAAACACTGCGCCACCAGGGCTCCTTCCCTTCTTCTAAAGGCCAACAGTGGAGTAAGCGGCAGCAGCAGCATGGTCCTTGCGGTCCCTGCTCATGGTCAGGAGGGGCCTTTGGTGGCAAATGTGCATGCACAGTCTCAGCCCCTGAATCTGCCGCCCTCACAGCCTGCTCTGAGGGAGGGAAATGGGAAGAGCCCTCGTTCATTCGAAGGTTTGGCTGCAGGGTGTTCTGGGGGGGGGAGTTGGGGGGTTGTAAGAAAGAAGGAAACCCTGATCTCCTCCCCCCCAAAGAATGGTAGGGGGCCTGCCAGGCCTCCTCTCCCTCTTTCCTTCCCTGCCCCCTCCTCACGGGATTCCTTGGGGCCCAGTTACTTGGGGGTTTATTATGAGAAAAGAGGGCAGGGGGATCTTTGGAGAGAGGCATGGCCTTGGGGCCCAGGTACTTCAATAGCATTGGAAACAACATTATTCAGGAGGGGTGGAGTTTTCTCTGGGGGGATGGGGCTCTGTCTGGGTAGGGTTGCCATATCCCGCCGGGGGGTGGGACAATCCCGGTTTGGGCGGTGCCATCCCAGTCCCGGTCTGGTTTGGCGCCCAAACCGAGACGGCCCCGCCCACTGCAGCCACCTCAGCCCCCGCGGCAGCTCCAAGGCCTTGCTGAGGCCTGGGAGGGCTCTCCGCGGTTGGAGCTCCAGCCACTGAGACGCTCCCTCCCGGGCCCCAGCGAAGCCTTGGAGGCGGCTCCGCGGTCGGAGCTCCAGCTGAGGGGTCCTCCAAGGCCTCCGCGAAGCCAGGGAGGAGGAGGAGGCCGCTTCCCACCGCGGCGATCGCCGCGATGAGGGGCGGCCTCCGCCTCCTTCCCGGCCTGGGAGCCGGCCGAGGCTCGCTCCCAGACCGAGAGGAGGAGGAAGCCGCTTCCCACCGAGGCGATCGCCGCGATGAGGGGCGGCCCTCGCCCTCCTTCCCGGCCTGGGAGCAGGCCGAGGCTTCCTCCCAAGCCAGGAAGGAGGGAGGACAAGGTTTAAAAATGTAGGACCTTTTTTTAAAAATTTCCTGGATAGGAAATTAAAAAATAAAATAAAATAAAATAAAAAAGGTCCTATATTTTAAAACCTTGTCCTACATTTGTCCCGGTTTGGAGGTCCCCAGCTATGGCAACCCTATGTCTGGGGGGAGAGAAGACCCAAATCTAGGCCAAAGCCAAGAGGAGGGAGATGGAGGGACCCCAAAGCCCCTTTTGGGGAGACCGAGACACCCCCCCCCCGGCAACCTAGGAACTAGACTTAAAGGCCCACAGGACCGGATTAGGCACTCTCCAACATAATACCTTTCCCTTCAAACAACGCCTGTGGAGGAGGCCACGGAGAGACCCTCAGCTCCAGAAAGTATGCCCCCCCCCCCCCGGTTCTGGCAACATGCTGAAAGGGCCTTGGACTCCCTTGAAGGGATGTATGTTAAAGGAGAAGAAGGAAGGAATGGAGTGAAAGTGCCAAGGAAAGAAAAGCATAAAGGGAATGCTGGAGTCAGGGGGGGGGAGCATCTGGGACCTGACTCAGGCACCTTCCCCCCAGAACTCATTATTAGAGCCTTCCACAGCTCACTTTGACAATTTAAATTACTATTTCAAAGAGAACATCTCTCAAATAAGAGCCGAATTGGACACTGGCATTATTGCAGAGGCTATAGGTGAGGTGTCCAGTAACTCTGTGAATAAGATCATACTGGGTCAATTTGAATCTGTGAGTACCAAAGACATGGACAAGCTCATTGGAAGTGTGAAGAAGACAACTTGCCCTCTTGACCCTTGTCCTTCATGGCTGGTCATCCAAGGAGGAGATGCACTTAGGACTCAACCGAGATATGCTTCTCTTAGGGAGGGCTATTTTCCATCTTGCTTAAAAGAAGCGATGATACGGCCATTTATGGAAAAGCTCTCCCTAGATCCCTTGGACATGAACAAATACAGACCGGTCACCCATCTCCCATTTCTAAAGAAGGTGATTGAGAGGGCAGTTGCTCTTCATCTCCAAGCAAACTTGGATGAAACAGATTATCTGGACCCATTTCAAACTGGTTTAAGGAAGGGATACAGAGTCGAAACTGTTATGCTCGCCTTAGTAGATGATCTCCTCTTGAATATTGACAGGGAAAATGTGATCCTGCTGGTGCTTTTGGATCTCTCAGTGACTTCTGATAC
>NW_024811033.1:531-2822 GCF_019175285.1 Sceloporus undulatus | reverse complement strand
TCCAGAGAATAGGACACAGAGCAATGGATGCAAGCTCCAGGAAAAGAAATTCCACCTAAACATTGGGAGGAACTTCCTGAGAGTGAGAACTGCTCCCAGAGTATACCCACCAAAATGGTGGAAGATCTGGAAATCATGCCCTATGAGGAGAGACCTAGGAAGCTGGAGAAGAGAAGGTTAAGAGGTGATATGATAGCCCCGTTTCAATATTTGAAAGACTGTCATATTGAAGATGGAGCAAGCTTGTTTTCTGCTGCTCCAGAGATTAGGGGGGTACATCTCAACTGTAGAAATACCAGTAATGTGGTTTGACACCACTTTAACTGCTATGGCTCCACCCTACAGAATCCTGGGATTTGTAGTTTTGAGAGACACCAGCACTCTTTGGCAGAGAAGGCTAAAGACCTTGTAAAATTATAAAACCCAGGATGCCATAGGACAGAGCTACAGTACTTAAAATGGTATCAAACTGCATTATTTCTACAGTAAAGATGCACCCAAGGTCATGGCGCAATGGATTCAAACTACAGTATAGGAAAAGAGATTTCACCTAAACTTTAGAAAGAACCTCCTTATGGTAAGGGCTGTTCTACAGTGTAACACACTCTCCCGGGGAGTATGGTGGAGGCTCCTTCTTTTGGAGGTTTTTAAACAGAGGCTGGGTGGCCAGCTGTCAGGAGTGCTTTGACAGACAGAATTGACACACACAATTGTAGGACACAGCAATAATAATTTTAAAAAAGTTTATGTTCTTAAACTAAGCCCATTTGATAAGTTTAACCACAAAGCTTAATTAATTTCAGAAAGAAAGGAACTGAAGGGTAGAGAGAAGACTAGCAAATATATATATATATATATTAAAAATGTGTGCCAAATAGAAGATAGTATGGAACAATGTACCAAAAAAGTATAAGACAAGAAAGTGACAGAAGAAACATTAAAAAGCTAGGGGTGAAGACTTTTGCCAGAGGCTGTCTGGTTCTAATTAATTAAACCACTCAGCTATCCCATTAAAGACATCTGTAATTCTGTTGTCTACATAACCCAGAAACTGACTGGATATAGTACTTACAAAGCAGTCATTCCTGATTGAAATCTTACGCTTCATTTACTGTATTGTTTAGGATTTGAAACTGATTCCCAGCATTGAAAAGTGCAATTTCTTTTAATTTAATATAACCGTCATGATGAATTAAAGGAACAGGTGTGCCCCCCCCCCCCCCCCCCCCCAGTAGCTGGTTACTCACTGCCTGAGACTGGAAGAGTATGTGAGAACAGATGGCAAGGATTTCAGCAAAAGGACAGATGCGTTCGTATCAGAAAGCTTGGAAGACAAATCTCTAGAATTCTTGTGGCAGACGCAATCATCACTTTGTTTACTTGAATGGGGGGTACTTACTGTGCCTAAATGGCAAGAGCTGTTGTCTTTGGGATCTTGCTTGCCTTCATAGTTAATAAATCCTATTATGTGCACTTATGGTAGTCCCTTATCTACAGGGTACATACCTTCGGAGATGCACTCTCTGCAGCCTTAGCAACTGCACTTCTCAACACACATTTGCCTGAGAGCTCTCAGTTGTTTTTTCTGCAGAGCATTCTTCACAAAAATAACAGAGGGCTAATCCGTATGTCCTGCCTTCTAGGCAAAACTACGCTCATTGCTGCCATCTGAAAAGTTGTTTAGACATGCACTTGATGTCGTGAAGCAAACTGGGAGATAATACGTACATGTGCATCCATCACTTGAAGATATCAGAGATCAAGTATCTGTGATAGGACATTAATATTAAACCATAGTTCACCACCCCACATGCCAATGTGCTTCAACTACCACATTTTTGGAAGAGAATACAACTTATCTGTCTCCCAAAATTAACCTATCTGAAGTTGTAATTATACATACATATGTATTTCATAATCAAGTGGTGATATTTGGCAGAGGTGAATTTGAAGTATTGGGTTTTTAATGGCATTTTTCTGAAAAAAAGATGTTAAGTTGGGGATGTTTAGCCTGGAGAAGAGAAGGTTAAGAGGTGATATGATAGCCCTGTTTAAATATTTCAAGGGATGTCATGTTGAGGAGGAAGCAAGCTTGTTTTCTGCTGCTCCAGAGAACAGGACCCTGAGCAATGGATGCAAGCTGCAGGAAAAGAGATTCCATCTGAACATTAGGAGGAACTTCCTGACAGTAAGGGCTGTTCGACAGTGGAACACACTCCCTTGAAGTGTAGTGGAGTCTCCTTCCTTAGAGGTCTTCAAACAGAGGCTGGATGGCCATCTGTCGGTGATGC
>NW_024811033.1:0-431 GCF_019175285.1 Sceloporus undulatus | reverse complement strand
AGGAGGAACTTCCTGACAGTAAGGGCTGTTCGACAGTGGAACACACTCCCTTGAAGTGTAGTGGAGTCTCCTTCCTTAGAGGTCTTCAAACAGAGGCTGGATGGCCATCTGTCGGGGATGCTTTGATTGTGATTTCCTGCATGGCAGAATGGGGTTGGGCTGGATGGCCCTTGTGGTCTCTTCCAACTCTATGATTCTATGAAAAAGAGAATGACATAAAAATAAATCGACAAACACTGAACAACTGTCAAGAAGAAAGGTTCTGCACTTTCCAGAACACTTTTTCTCCTCAGGCTATCTACGTAAACACTCACCCATGTGTACTTGTTGCTGAATGTGTAAACTGATATTAAATCCTGAGGAACAACCATTGTGCAAAACAACTCTGTGTACATCTACTTAATGTCCAGTGGAGCATAATCCCGTAGTTG
>NW_024811032.1:0-2822 GCF_019175285.1 Sceloporus undulatus | reverse complement strand
TTCCTAATTTGTAGAATGGCTGCATTCTCAAAACGATAACGTTCAGTGCAAGACACATTGTACAGCAAATGGCTGCTTAGGAATGAACACAGAAGAATCATTGGCTCAGAAATGCAGATCTGGCTTGCTTTCTTCTTTTTCTTTAAACCATGTCTGCTTTGCTTGCTATTTATACCCTGCAGGGAAATGATTGGGAGTTGCAGGCATTGCCAAAAGACTTCCAACGTGAGATATTTTCATTTTGTTTTTGACAATGCTCATTGAGAGGTGGGGAATGTATGCCTTACTTTTCTTGGCTCGTGTTTGGATGAGAATGTAGAAATTAGAAACACTTCCCAGCTGTTATGACAGCCCTATTTCTTGAAACCATCTAATTAACACCTTGGGTTTTCTTCAGTACAAAACAGTACTGTGTAGCTCATAGAAAGGAGGGGAAAGAAAAGAAATTCCTACCACATTCATGGTCTGCGAGCTGTCACTAAAATGGGAGCTACATCTGTCACTGCAAGCTCTTGGATTTGGTACAAGCCGCTCAATAAGAACTGATTGACAGCTGGGACCATCAAGCTGGTACACTGAGCACATTTACCCTCTTACATGCACAGTTCATTACGAAGGAATGTAGTAACTTTAGAATAAAAATTTATATGGATTCAGTCCAGAAGATGAATGCTTATGAAATGATCCCGTAAGACAATGTGATCCTCCCCAAGTTCAGAAACAAGTCTCACAGGAAGGCTGAGGCAGCCTTTAAGTACAGCTGGTTACTAAAATACTGACATTTAGAAGTCTAGTTGGAGGGAAAAAAAGAGTGTGGTGAAGCATTGGTCCAGGGCAAGAGAATCAGTGCTGGGTTTACCTACAAGCTACATAATCTACTGTCTATGGACCCAGATAATGTGGAGACCTCTCCCTCTCCCTCTCCCTCCCTCTCTCTCTCTCTCTCTCTCTCTCTGTGTGTGTTTAAAACCATGTTGATTATAAACCAGAAGTAAATTTTAGATTTTTCATAATTTTTATGGAAATTCCCCTTTTTAGTAATGGTAATGTGTGGTAATGCTGTGAGGCCTCTTACAGTTGGCATCGTTTCAGACCTCCACATGTCTTAATCTAGCCCTGGGCAGGAGACCTTCATGGGTCAGTAATTAAAAGGCACAGCTTGCAATGCAGCACACCAAGCTAAAAGTATTAAATCTTATGCCCATCTGCTGTTTTGGATTTGGATCCCAGTCTGGAGAGCAAGACAGGAACAGAAACTGGACTGGATCAGATGAACAGCAAGATCAATCAGGCAAGTGAAAGAAGAAAGAGAGAACTGTGCAGAAGCAAATTAGTTTGTAACTTGGAAAGCATGATCTACAACTAAGATTAAATATGGGATATTGGACAAGTTGTACAGCATACCCTTCAACATTTCACAAATGAAAACCATATGGCCAAGCAATATCAGTATGGTCAAGATGGCAAAAAATGAGGGAAAACACACAAGTTAGGAGAGACTGCAGCAGTTTGCTTTAGCTTGAGCCTACTGGAAAGGAGAAAATTCTGGCACCTCCTCTCCACTCCCTCCTTGCTAAGTTAATTGAATGCAAACCACTTTGCTTCAGTTTTCAGTAATTGAAGTAACCCAGGAACAAAGGTGAAAGTGGGTGGAGGAGGGGGAAAATAGACATTTTAAAAGCAGCTGAAAAGGTGAGACAACAGAGGATTAATTGGGACTGTCCCTGACAAATGAGGACACTTTTCAAATTTCTGATCAGTTTCTAGGGCATATACAATGCATTAAAATATAAAATAGAAACCATAAAGCAATTAGTAAAGAGAGTGGTTAATAAAAGCATGGTGAAACCAGCTGCAAAGAATAAAAACACAGCAGCATGTGGAATCAAAATAAAAACAACAGCAAGGTAACACAGTGCTGAACCTAAAAAGACTAAAAACAGTTTTAAATGCCTATGAGAATCAAACGAGTTTCACACAGCATCAAAAAGATCATACTGTTAACACTGGGAAGTAGAACAAAGTGAGAAGGAACATCTGCACACTCTCCAGGGAATTCTACAGCAGAAACCAGAAGAATGATAGATCTGGGATAGATCAGGCTAGATCCTGAATGGAAACCACAAGGAAGCAGACACATCAGAGTGCAGTGTCTGACACTTTATTTTAGTGGCTATCCCTACCATTAGACAGGATGCAGTAAAACATCCCAGATGGCAGGTGTGGGAGCATTGTTAAATGATAGTACACTGGCAATTATTCAAGAGAATTTTCACACTCACTTATTGGATTTTCTCAATCAGGTATGATAACAAGAAAACCCTTTTCAGCTGAAGGGCCAAATTCAATTTCAGACCAGTTCTCAGGGAATTGCAATGGCAGGCAGAAGAAAAGTTAAAAGGGTGACCCCTAAAATAGCAGTGTATTTTAGTTGAATGTGCTTACTCCCAGTAGCTAAGACTTAGGAGAGGCATTTCAACTTTATATGAATGTGTGGGGGTGGGGGTGGGGGTGGGGGTGGGGGGGTACAAAAGCTGGGAAACCACCAAACAGTGGTGTCATAGGGAAGAGGGGGTGACTGTTGAAGTCCAAAGAGCCTGAGATTCCTCATCCTAAATGTCTTGAGCCATCCCTGCCTTACAACAATCTATTTTGCAACCCTTGAATCCTTCTCTTGGGGCCCTTTCACTACAGAATTATAGTACTGTATTGCAATCTCATTTTAACTGCCATGGCAACATTGTATGGAATTCCTAGATTTGCAGTTCGAGGCAGGGTATTTTGAATTCTCAGCCAGGGAGCTAAGATATCCCACTCGACTA
>NW_024811031.1:0-2823 GCF_019175285.1 Sceloporus undulatus | reverse complement strand
GTGGAAATGTCTATATTGACACTTCTATTGTCTTTACGCTGTTATCATACTTGGAAAATTATAATAAAATAAGGCTAGTAGCCAATATGCATTAACAGGTGGAATGCCCATTTTTACAGTAAGCCCTCCTTATTCATGGATTTTTTTATTCACCGATTCAAGCATCCACGACTTGAAAATATTCCAAAAAGTATAAATTTCAAATAGCATTTTCCATTTTATATAAGGATTTCTCTGTATGGTTGGAGTCTATGTTGGAGAATTTTGAGCATGATTTTACTTACATGGGAGATCAGTGCTATAGTCCTATAGTTGCTGCAGTCTTTTGTGTCTCCTTTCTTGTGGATGGGGATGTAAATTGATCTTTTCCAGTCCATTGGCCACTGTTTTGTTTTTCATATCTGTTGACATATGATGGCTAACCATTTTCATTGCAACCAATTACATTGGACTAACCATACACAATTTCAAATTCATTCATTCCCAGTTTATAAACAGTCATGTTCTTTTCATTCCTACCCTGTCCTTTAATATTCTAGTTGCTGTTTTATTCCCACAGGGGAACGACCTTAAACATTCTTGACAGAAGATAGTCTCCTTTCTGTTGTTTTCTCACCACCTGCCTATGAGATCACCAGCGAACTATGATGTAAAACTGCTACATAATCCATCACTCCAACTTCTAAACATATAAAGACAGGCAAAATGCCTAAGCAACTCCTGACACTGTTGTTGCTTTGTCCCCTCTAGGGTCCCCTCCTGAAGTAAATATGTATTCCTTCCATCATTGGTCACATCCATAACTGAAATCCAATGAGGCAAAACCCATGCTATGCCTGATACCTAAAGGAGCCTATTGCAGTGATATACAGCCTGAACCATGCATCCTTGAGTAGACAATTGTCTTGACACTTAGGATGTCCTGGCACTTTGGGTGAGTATCTTGTATGACTATTACACTGGCTTAGCTTTTTAAATTATATTTTAGCCTCTCCTGTATCTGTCGGAGTTGCTCAACTCAACGATGTTGGGCATGTACATGTTTAACTCATTGCTGAAAGCCCTGCATCCAATGCAATTAACACCGTCTCTTTGATCATACATAATTCCTGCTGCAGCAGCTCCTCCAAAAAGTAATCCTGGTGAAACTGATATGACCAATTAACAAATTGCAAAAACCTTAAAACCTTTAGCACAAGCGGAATTCCCCACAAAGTTGTTCCCTAGCCTGTGCCAATTGGGTCTAGAGCACTAGCTGACTATAACAAGGACTGTAATAACTACAGAAGAGGATTTCCATATATCCACCACACCTTTGCTAAAGGCTAATGCATATAAACCTTTGCCAGAGTAAAGCACTCAAATACATGCAAATACATGCATTGAAAAGATAGTGATATTTACTTGTAAGTAATTTTTACCCTCTGCAGTCCTCCATATTTTTTAAAAGAATAGTACTAAGCAAGTTGTGGCATTATGAAATTTAGGAAAGTGGTGATGCTCTTTCAAGGATGCCCCAGGGTATTATGTGATGGCGATAAGAGTCTTTTAAAAAACACACAAACATCTTTGAGACTAAGTGAGCAAAAGAAGTAGCATTAGCTTTTATAAACTTGGAGTCTGTCCCCACTGCAGAAATAACCCAGTTTGACACCACTTTAACTGCCATGGCTCAGTGTTATGGAATTCTGGGAATTGTAGTTTTGTGAACCTTCTCTATTAGAGAGCTGTGGTGCAACAATAAATTACAAATCTGAGAATTCCATAGCATTGAGCCATGGAAATTAAAGTGGCCTCAAACCGGATTATTTCTGCAGTGCAGATGCAGCCTAGGTTTATTAAGGGGCTCTTCAGATGTGGGAATGGGGTCAGGGTGTCATGTCCATATGACACACCCTCCGACTCTGACCCCCAAGGTGCCATGACGCCATGCACTGCTCCACACGGTGCACAGCATCCAGACGACACAGTGCCAAAGGAGCACTGTAAAGCTGCAGCTCCATGGCTATCACACCCTTTCCAAGGTGCAAAAAGAAGCTGCTTTTTGTGGCTCCTTTTTGTGCCCTGGAAAGGTCAGATGGAGGCCGCAGTGTGCATTTGCCATGGCCCCGATCTGGCTAGGAAAGGGGCATCGTTGTGCCATCCCTTACGGGCTGTATGTAGCTGTGTATAGCCCCTAAGTCTACAAAAGCTAGTACTACAACTTATTTTGCTCAGTACTTGTTGAAGGTGCTACAAGATACTTTTGCTCCCTCATGTCTAGATTTAGTTACATCACAACCTCTCTTGCTACCTGATGTGAAGCTGCAGTGTCGCTTCTTGAAAGCATACTAAGAACCACCTGTACAAGCCATCTTTCCTTACCTAAGTGGGTAAGGAATGGGTAAAATGTGGCTGCATGCTACTTCTTATTTTGTTTTGTTTTATTTATTTCCCCCTTTCTCCCATTAGGGGACCCAAGGTAGTTTACAAGAAAGTTAAAACAGTGGTGTCACTGGAGGAGTGAGAACTACACCAGGTGAAACTTCAGAAGAAGTGTGTCAACCAGTTAGGACCTCTACCCACTGTGGGAGGGCGTTGGTTGCAGCGGTGCTGTTGGCACCCATACCTTCTGGCACAGTGGTTAAATGCCTGTACTGCAGCCACTCACTCAAAACCACAAGGTTGCGAGTTCAAGACCAGCAAAAGGGCTCAAGCTTGACTCAGGCTTGCATCCTTCTGAGGTAGCTAAAATGAGTACCCAGACTGTTGGGGGCAAATTAGCTTACAGTTGTAAACTGCTTAGACACTGCTTAGGCGGTATGAAGCGGTATATAAATAAAG
>NW_024811030.1:0-2823 GCF_019175285.1 Sceloporus undulatus | reverse complement strand
TCCACTTTAACTGCTCTAGCTGCCTCCTGTTGCATTCTGGGATTTGCAGTTTTAAGGAGGAGTATTTAGAATTCTCTGCCTGAGAATTCTAAATACCCCTCCTTAAAACTGCAAATCCCAGAATGCAACAGGAGGCTGCTAGAGCAGTTAAAGTGGAATAGTAGTACTATAAGAGTATAGTGTGATAAACACCATTGTTTCTGTTCTGCCTTTCCCCTTTGTGTTCCTACTATTGCAAATAGGCAACGCCATGCAGTTTATGCTATGCAATGTGAAGTGGGGAATAAGTATATCACAGCACTCATTCTTCACACAATGAGAAAACTGGAGAAAAGTCAAGAGAGACCTGAAATGTTGCTTGAATTATCTGTAAAGATAATGGGCTGCGGTTCCATGAGGGGCGGCTTCTGGCAACGGATGGGTTGCATCTCACACCAGTTTGAAGAAATGTTTTTGCCAACAGTCTCAAAAATTTGATCAGGACGGCTTTAAACTGAGTTTCGTGGGGGAGGGAAACAATATTATGGAAGGTGAAAGGGATTGAGAAAATAGTCAAACTGACATAGAGGAAACAAGACAAATAGTGCAAGGACTCAACAGTGGGAGGCAAAAAAACAACAACAAAAACTTGCACAGGCAGCAAGTAAACAGGACCCATGGTCTGTGATACCTCTACACTAATGCACAGAGCATGGGAAATAAGCAAGATGAACTCGAACTCCTAGTACAACAAAGCAAATATGTTATTATAGGCATCACTGAAACCTGGTGGGATGAGTCTCAGAACTGGAATGTAGAAATAGATGGGTATAACCTTTTTAAGAGAAATAGGCCATACAGGAAAGGAGGAGGAATAGCACTATATGTCAGAGATATTTACACCAGTGAAGGGATCCAAGACATCAATACTGGAAGCCAGGTGGAGAGCATCTGGATAAAAATTAAAGGGTAGGGAAACAACAAGGATGTTATGGTGGAAGTCTACTACAAACCCCCAAGTCAGACGGAGGAATTGGATGATACCTTTCTAGAACAGATGACCGCACACTCAGAAAGGAGAGATATAGTAGTGATGGGTGACTTCAACTATCGTGAAATTTGTTGGACGTCAAACTCAGCCAAATCCTCAAGGTCTAGCAAATTCCTCACTTGCCTCAAAGACAATTTCATGTTCCAAAAGGTGGAAGAGGCAACAAGGGGATCAGCTATTTTAGATCTGATCCTAACCAACAAGGATGACTTGGTTAATGGGGTGCAAGTGGTGGGATCATTAGGTGGAAATGACCATGTTCTCCTGGAGTTTGTTATACAATGGAAAGGAGAAGCCAGGCATAGTCAGACACACATTCTAGACTTTAGGAGAGTGGATTTCAGTAAACTTAGAGAAGTATTGAGGGTGATCCCGTTTTCAGAAATACTAAAAGAGAAGGGAGTTCAGGATGGATGGGACTTTCTCAAAAGGGAGATACTAAAGGCACAATTTCAAACAGTTCCAGTGAGAAAGAAAAATGGGAGGTGTCTCAAGAAACCAGGATGGATGACAAAGGAACTTTCAACTGAGCTAAATTTTAAACAGAACATGTAGAAGAAATGGAAAAATGGGGAAATCACCAAAGGGGAATTCAAACAAATAGCTAGCCTGTGTAGAGATAAAGTCAGAAAAGCTAAAACGCAGAATGAACTCAGGCTTGCTAGAGGGGTTAAAAACAATAAAAAGGGCTTTTTTGGATATGTCCGCAGCAAAAGGAAGAAGAAGGAAATGGTAGGGCCACTGCATGGAGAAGATGGCAGAATGCTAACAGAAGACAGAGAAAAGGCAGAATTACTCAATACCTTCTTTGCCTCAGTCTTCTCAGAAAAGGAAAAGAGTGCTCAACCTGAGGATAATGGAGCAGAGGACAAAAAAGGGGAATTGCAGCACAGAATAAGCAAAGAGATAGTACTGGAATACCTTGTTAATCTAAATGAATATAAGTCTCCAGGACCAGACGAAATACATCCAAGAGTATTAAAAGAAGTGGCAAATGTAATACCAGAGCCATTGGCAATAATTTTTGAGAACTCCTGGAGAACAGGAGAAATCCCAGCAGACTGGCGGAGGGCAAACGTCCCCATCTTCAAAAAGGGGAAAAAAGAGGATCCCAACAATTATCGTCCAGTTAGTCTGACATCAATACCAGGAAAGATTCTAGAGCAGATCATTAAACAAAGAGTCCGTGAACATCTAGAAAGCAATGCCATAATCACAAAAAGTCAACATGGGTTTCAGAGAAACAAGTCATGCCAGACTAATTTGATCTCTTTTTTTTGATAAGTACCAGCATGTTAGATGAAGGGAATGCTGTGGATATAGTATATCTTGATTTCAGAAAGGTCTTTGACAAGGTTCCCCATGGCATTCTTGCAAACAAGTTTGTAAAATGTGGGCTAGACAAAGTAACTGTTACATGGATTTGTAAGTGGTTGACTGAGCGAAGCCAAAGGGTGCTCAACAATGGCACTTTTTCATCCTGAAGAGAAGTGACCAGTGGGGTCCCACAGAGCTCTGTCCTGGACCCAGTGCTATTCAACATCTTTATCAGTGACTTGGATGACAGAACTGGGGACATACTTACCAAATTTGTAGATGACATCAAATTAGGAGGAATAGCTAATACCCCAGAGGACAGGATCAAAATTCAAAACGACCTGAATAGACTAGAAATCTGGGCCAACACTAACAAAATTAATTTCAACATGGAGAAATGTAAGGTACTGCACTTAGGGCAGAAAAATAAAATGCACAGATATAGGATGGGGACACCTGGCTGAACGAGACTACAT
>NW_024811029.1:0-2823 GCF_019175285.1 Sceloporus undulatus | reverse complement strand
CCACCCCAAAGTGTGACTATATTCGGGGGCTAAATGAGGACATTGACTCCCAATAAGAATTCTGCCCCCATTAAATTTTCCGTGAGTCCTTACATTTCTAGCATTGCATCAATTTAAACCTTCAGTGGAACATTTAGAAATGCTCTTTAGACAGAGTTACTAAATTACTAAGAGTATTTGATTACTCAGAAAGTAAGAGATCTAGGAGTGAATGATTTTCGATGTCTCTCTGCGATGATAGATATTTGGAGGCTAAAGGAAACTTTAATCGGGGGATATGTGTCAGAACCCCTTCATTCATGTATTCATTCGGGGTTCTGTCATGATAATATAAAGAGTTTGGACTAAGTAATCTAAGTTAGTAATTAATAACATGCACATTGATGATAGATACATACAACCTTCACCTTGTTGTATGACGTGTTGGAATGTTTGAAGGCAGATTGGTTGAAGCTGCTGATCATATTTGGTGGTGATCTATCTATCTATCTGCCCACACACACACACACACATATATATATGCTTATATATAAGTGTAGATCTTGGCGTCCTGGTAATATATATAGGGATTGAATATGGGTATGTATTTGTGGGACTCAATTGAATAAGCATTGTGGGAAATGCCCATCTGGGGCCATGATTTGTAATCGAATGTGTCACGTAGGCAGAACATAGGCTAACAGGACAAAGAGTCTTTCACACCTTGAGAAAGGTTTACAACTGAGAGAGGTTCCACAGATACAAGTCATCAATTGAGCATCAATAGCTTTCCCAAGACAGAGGATGTCCGGAGACCAAATGATGCTCGCATTGGGTTGCTTTGATGTAGGGATCCAAGTTTCCGCTGAGAGGGGGAGTGAATTGGGGAGGACATCTGAGAGGGAAAGGAAGGAAAGGGGGGGCACAGGTCGTTTTAAATTGAGGCTTTCCCTTTGTGTGCCTCAGATTCTTCAATAACGTGACCAGGAATGTTTCTACCTGATCTTTTTCAATAAACGTTCTGATTTACCTGAAGTTTGTTGTGCATTCTTGGTCAGAACAATCCCAAGTCTCACAATATGTTCCTATTTTGGGGGCAATGCCCTCCTTTTGAGGCCTTATAACTATACCCCTGTCCTACGTCTGTCTAAGAAACTATATACGCAGAAAGCCTTCATCTATCCTGGGAATCTCAGCTGAACATGGAAAAGTGCTTTGTAACTTTTGGTTCATGAAACGCTTTGACTAAAAACAAATGTTCTTTCTCTTTTGTAGAAGTGAAGCTGAAAGATTATGGATCAGATCTCATTGAGGTTTCTGATAACGGATGTGTCACAGAAGAAGAAAACTTTGCCGGATTAAGTAAGCTCCGTTTAAGGATTTAAATCTGCAAATCGGATCATTTTAGCAGAACAGACGGGAGAGTCTCCAGACGCAGCAGGACTATATTAGCCAATGTTGGAATAAGTAACGCATGATGCTGTGAATGATCCCAAACCATTGACTCTAAGGCAAAAAATAGGAGCGAGGAATGAGGGATTGACCAGATATTGCTAGTATGCAACTCCTATCAGTTCAATGCAGCAAAGCCAATACAGTGGGCCCCCGGGTTACGAAATTAATTCGTTCCGCCGCCATTTTCGTAACCCGGAAACTTTCGCTAGCCGAAAAAGCCATAGGCGCTAATGGGGAAAAGCCGCGATTCCGTGCGAAATAGCGCCGAAAAGCACCAAAATTTTCTTCGTAACCCGGAATAACCTTCGTAACCCGGAAATATTTTTTTTATTTATTTTTTTCTAACCCGGAAATTTCGTAACGCGGCGCATTCGTATCCCGGGGTACCACTGTAGTATAGATTGATGGCAGCTGTAGTCTAACAACAGTCTGAAAAGACACTCTTCTATTCCTTGTTTAATATTATATAATGGAGCACCTTTGAGATGCTGATTGTTTGCTAATGATTAGTTCCTTCTCTGTAATATCATAAAGAATATATATGTTTGTACCTTTTTAATTTGCTCCTTTGAATCCCTCTCCAGCTCTTAAACATCATACATCCAAGATACAGGATTTCTCTCATCTTACGCATATTGAAAGATATGGCTTTCGAGGGGAAGCTCTGAGTTCCTTGTGTGCTTTAAGGTAAGATGCTTCTTCTCCATAAAGGAAAAGCAATAGCTAAAGCGGTTTTAGCCTCATGTAGAGAGATCTTGAAGCACCTTTGAGACTAATGAAAAGAAAGAAGTTGACAGCATGAGCTTCCATAGACTTCAGTCTATTTCCTCAGACGATTTTGGATCTTCCTCAGATGCTTTATAACTATGACCTTTATTAAAACTTGTGGAGCAGAATGAGAAGCCAAGTTAAAAAGATGAGAAAAGCAGATATCACTGTTTTAAAATAGATACAGCTGTTTTATATATCTATATATTTATTTTCTTAGCATTTATTTAGTAATAGCAAAAGTGCCTGTTCTTCTTGCAGCGACGTTTCCATTTTCACCTGTCACAAGTCAGCAAAGGTTGGGACGCGGCTGGTGTTTGATCACAAAGGGACAATTGCCCTGAGAGTCCCTTATCTCCGCCAACAAGGGACAGCAGTCATTGTGCAGCAGTTGTTCCATGCGTTGCCAGTGCGGCACAAAGCATTTCAGAGCAACATTAAAAAGGTAGGAGTAGTTGAATGACGGATCTTGGATTTCAAGAGTGCCAAGACTACTGGTTTTAAAACTGCAAAGGAAGCCTTCTGAAGGCCTTTGTTGAGACAAGATGAAGCTCTCTTTAGATTGAATGCCAAATGAAACAAACTTTTAATCAGGTTTAAGAAATCCTGAGGTAAGAGAGT
>NW_024811028.1:0-2823 GCF_019175285.1 Sceloporus undulatus | reverse complement strand
AGTATCTCTTTGCATTCCAGACTCCTAGCAAATGTAGAGCCAATAAGAAAATGCGTGGCCATTGCGTGGACAGTGAACGCAACCAATTATTTGTTGTTTAGACAATAGCCAATTAACTGCCTGTTGTATGATCATGTGTGTACTAAATAGCCAATTAAGCTAATGCTATGTAAACAATGAACTGTGTTTTGCTATAAAAGCTTTTGGAAATGGCTATTGGGCACGACAGCAATTTTATCACTATCTGCTGGTGTGCTGTCGTCTTGGCCAATAAAGTGCATATGGACATTTCGGTTTCTCGTGTCATCACTTAAGGACATTCCTTTCAAATGAACATGCTGGGAATGTTTCCTTAACAATTACAGAAAGACGTAGAGTGCAAACTCCTCAAGTACCTTTATTTTCTGGAGTGAGATGTGCTTTTCCAACTGACTCACTGTGATGATCTCCGGTGGTCCAAGCAGACAAACCCCGGTCCTGTAATAATAATAATATTAATAATAATAATAACAACAACAACAACAACAATGTTTTTATACCCCTCTCTTCAGCCAAAAGGGTATCAGAGTGGCTTACAAATGGTTAATTAGACATTTAGACATTAGGGCTCTTAGCCCAGCAGACCCTTAACTTCCTGAAATCACGCTGCCTTCATCCAGTGAATTATAAAAGGGTTTCCCTTAACCTACACTGGGGTTTTTTTATTGTTGTTGTTTTATTGTATTTTTATTATACTGTTGTACTTTGTATTTTATCATGCTGTAAACCGCCCTGATCTGCGGAAGGGCGGTATAAAAATAAAACTTTTATTTATTTATTATTATTACACTGGGACCAGTTAAGGAACCTAATTTCTACTTCTTTACTGATCTTCCCAAGCATCAACTGAGCCAAGACGTGTAAAAGGAGTGTCAAGTAGTAGATACTCCAAGGAAGTATTTATTATAGATAACAAAATATAAGTAAAATGTAGGTCTTACAAGATATTAAGAATCTTGCAGGTACAATATTTGTAAGTATATAATGTTCAATTCATAGAAGCTATTAAAAGAAATAAATAGACCTAAACGTCCAATTCTGAGACTAACTTCCAAGATCCACTCTTTAACTCTCTCTCTCTCAATCTCCAACCGACACAATTCCCCCAACTGTCTCTTGGTCTCTCAGGCCTTATATCTCCTTCTCACGGAAGCTTCCAGAAGAACCTTTACCTTGCCCTCTGATTGGTCAAGAGAGCCTTCCGTAGCAGAGATGTCATTCTGCATTTGCATAAACCTCCCTTTTCTGCCTGAAGAAGATCTCCATTGACTGGAGCCCAGTCATTACACAAACACTTCAAGGGTTTGTGCCTAACGATGATTAAACCGCTTCTAAACTGCGTCCAAACCGCTCCTAGTCTGGACGCTCAGAAACGCCTCGCAAATGAAGCCGTAAGCGGCGTACTGTATGTGGAAAGACAAGACGCGCGGCTTAAGAAAAGCTAGAGCGTCCGGCAACAGCGCCGTCTCTTTGCCTGGAGCCGTTGCATGGGAATTTCCATCCTTGGAACCAAATGGGGCAGAGGAGCCTGTCCTTGATGATTTACTCATTGCTGAGAAGAAAGAACATATTGAACAGCAACCATGCCCTCCAGACTTTGTGACCAAAGAATGCCTTTCAACAGCCCATTCTGTTATCTCAGTGTATGAACTCTTAGACAAAAACTGGGAATCAACTGGAGCATCTTAAACTCCCCTTTGATAACTTTATACCAAAAGCTACAGCTCTAAAAGAAAGCTTGGGTCAATCCAGCAGCACAGGACCCAGCAAGGAAGGAAAGCTGGGCTGTAAAGAGAACAGAATCCATGACTCTAGGAGCAGTTCAGCAGCTGTTTCAAAGGAGCTGGGAAAGGAAAACACAAGAGGACTCTGCAAGCACACCAAGCCATGCTGCAAATGGCCTAGAATTGATCAAGCAATGGCAGATGGAGTTCTTATAGAACTATTAGACTTTCTGTGAGCTAACTTCTACATAGACACCCCTATAGCAAAGTCCAATGTTTGTGAAGAATAAGAATAAAGCTTACATTAAAACTATCCTCCTCATTTCTGATCCCCTTTAAAACCCATGTTCCCCACAAGGAGCAGAGCTATGTAATAAGAAAACCCTATCAGAAAAGAGACACAAAAGACACACACACTTCCTTCCTTTTGGCCCAAGGAGCCTGGCCTCCTTCTGACTCTGGAGCCTCAGGAGAGAAAGAGGAGGCTCTGTTCAACTGAGGCCTCAGAGAAGGTTCCGGAACATTATTCCCCACAGTCACAAGCAGCACAAAATGGCCAGCAGAACACAAAATGGCTGCCTCTGCATGAGTGCTTGACACTTGTCAGTTTGAGGCCTTCAGGGGAGAGAGAAAGACTGAGGGGGAAGAGTGGAAAGAGTGAGGAGGAATGGCCACTCTTGAGTCCGAAGCAGTCATTTTTATATAACGAAATGATGATGGAAACCTATGAAAACCTATCCTCTCTGGGCAAGGGACTTGTATCCATTGCTCTTCCTTCAGAAGAGGGGGGTCTTGCATGCTACATACATGGCACTATGGTTCCACTTTAATGGTCAAAGCAACATCCTTGGAATCTTGGGATTTGTACTTTACTTTATGGAGCCACTAGAGCTCTCTATCCGATAATTGTAAGTGCCCTTTGCTAAACTGCAAATCTATCGTAGGAAAGAAACATGGCACTTAATATGTTTTGGGTCCCAATGCTGTTCAGTACATCCCTTAGCAAGTTTTCAGGTCTTTTTGATCTATGTTTCAGTGTTTCTATGTTCTGGAGAGGCTT
>NW_024811027.1:1904-2823 GCF_019175285.1 Sceloporus undulatus | reverse complement strand
TAAATTAAAGTGCAACAAGAAGTATCGTCAATAGATAATCAAATCATTTCCCCATTTCTTCCTAATGAAACCTAATACTTTCCCCCAGTCTTCTGATGTAGTTTCTCCCGAATTTTCTCTCAATATGCGTGATAGTTTCTCCATCTGCAATAAATCATAGAGAGTGTTAATCCATCCTCCTGTTTTTGGTATTCCTTTTGTCTCCCATTTCCTCGCATATAAACCCTGGCGCTAGCTCACATAGACATCCATATCCTCCCATACTTCTTATCTGTATTGTCCTCCAACATCCTTAATAACATTCATCCTGGTGTTTCTTCTGGTGTAATTTCTAGTATCGTATTTATTGCATCTATTATGTGCCTCCAGTATTCATTCACTTTTCTCTAATTTCTAATATTTCTTCTAATTCAGATTTTTTAAAATCCCTCCCCATTCTTTTAAATCACATCGTGTTCTCTCTTGAATTTGTCAATATTCAAACCAATTTAAATCAATTCCTTCAGCTTTTAACTCTTCCTGAGATTCTTCCCTTCTCCCAGACAGCCTCACCTTGAAGAGCGGTCTTCCCAAGACAAGGCTGAAGTCCAAAGGAACTTGCTCAACCCCTCCCTAAGCCAGCCCCCAATTCCCAACCTAAAGGAACACAAGCGGAGGTTGCATAGATACCAAGGTTGTGTATACTCCCCCTTCCCTTCTCCCAGACAGCCTCACCTTGAAGAACTCTGTTCCCAAGCCAGCTTCACTCCTCCTTGATAACCTGTCTCCAGCTGCAACCCCAGCCCCTCTCCAAACGCCCTCCTTCATCTAAAAGCCACTCCATATGTCTTCCTAACATTTCCCACTACATGCTTTCTATAACCCATCACTCTACACTACCTACTATGAACTACAACTATAACTCTAATAACCAAACCCT
>NW_024811027.1:0-1804 GCF_019175285.1 Sceloporus undulatus | reverse complement strand
CTTCAGCTTTTAACTCTTCCTGAGATTCTTCCCTTCTCCCAGACAGCCTCACCTTGAAGAGTGGTGTTCCCAAGCCAGCTTCACTCCTCCTTGATAACCAGTCTCCAGCTGCAACCCCAGCCCCTCTCCAAACGCCCTCCTTCATCTAAAAGCCACTCCATATGTCTTCCTAACATTTCCCACTACATGCTTTCTATAACCCATCACTCTACACTACCTACTATGAACTACAACTATAACTCTAATAACCAAACCCTAATATTTTTACTCTTTATGACAGAACCCTTATACACTGCTTCTGACACGCAATGGGCCAGTCCCAATCCTTCAGGTATACAGCACCAGTCTGAAGTGACAATTCTCCCGTCTCAATCTTTCAGGCAAGGAGCATCAGCCTGAAGTCACAATGGGCCAGTCTGAATGTTTCAGGCAAGAAGCATCAGCCTCAGGTTGCAATGGCCATGTCTCAAACCTTCTGGTAAGCAGCATTAGCCTAAATTGACAATGGCCCCATCTCATTGCTGGAGGCAAGGAGCATCAGCCTGACATCACAATATGTCATGAATCCCTGCATTCATTTGTTCATTTATTAATTTAGGGATTCATGACATAAGGTTTATAGGTTTAGGTTTAAATTAGAGTTGAGACAGATGGGATTTATGGTGGGTTAAAATAATAAATTTTAATATGTACTTTAATAGAAGATACTAGAAAGAGGTAGGCAGATCATGGCTAAAGAATGTGCTTCTTTGCTAGTATTGGAATGTGTGGGAATCATCCTTCTAACAGAGGCTTGAGTTTAAAAGACTGGTCTCTGTAAAAGGAGAGGGAACGTAGAACGTTATTGGTATTTTTATATTGTATTATGTTATGGGTTTATGCTTATTATATTTTCATATGGTATCATATTACATTGGGATTGATGGGGTTTAATTGATAAGCCATAATGTTAATTAAAACTGTTGTGTGGCTGAGTTCTGTGGTCCAAGGCCACAGGTGCAGTGGTTGAGAAAAGGCACATGAGAGCTTAATTGTTTTTAGAAACGCTACCAGAATTCCGGATGGGAGGACACTGCGCAGAAAAAGGCGGGAGAACGCTGTGCGGGAAAGGGCTATCCAATTAATTAGCTGTATTGGCTAATGGGGTGGGGTTAATTGATATGGTTATAAAAGTGATATGTTTATACTTTCTTTCATTTCTCACAACAAAAAGTCACTTCTATTGCATCTATCCTCTTCAATAAGAGCTGTTCCTTTTTCAAAGTACTGCCTTTTGTGTTTCAAGAGGGGCTGCAATTAGGAGCCTGACAGATCTCTATCTCCCCTTCCATTCACCCTGCTATCCCAAAAGGGCTGGAGTGCATACCAAACCAGCCACAGAACCTTTCCCTGCTCTTGTGTAATGCCAGGTCAGTCCAAAATACAACACAGATAGTCCAGGATCTCCTATTGGATGAAGAGGCTGACCTGGCTTGTTTCATGGAGACCTGGCTGGGTGTTGATAGCCCAGCCACATGGGCTCAGGCCTTACCAGCCGGGTTCTCTGTCAGTGAGCAGGTAAGGGGACATCGCTTTGGTTCATAAAGACAATCTTGCTTTGGCCAGGATACCTATCCATAAGATGGACCACATCGAATGTATTTGCCTCAGCTTAAAGACTCGGAAAAGTCTGGGGATTCTGTTGGTTTAATGTCCGCCCCGTTGTTTAAAAGACTCCCTAGTGGAGCTGACACAACTGGTCTCGGAGCTGCTGCTGGAGTCGCCTAGGCTTTTATGTGTTTGTGTGTATGTGTGTATGATTCAA
>NW_024811026.1:0-2823 GCF_019175285.1 Sceloporus undulatus | reverse complement strand
CATTTGGGTTCACATGTCAAGATGCGGCAAAGGTACTGTTTAGAGAAGATTTTCATCATTCTTGAAAAGCCAGTTCCAAAATATGGAGCTATTCAAACCTTGGCCCTTTGGCCTGTGGCATCCCACTGGGTTCCATTTTTGTCTCCTGTGCTCTTTAATATCACATGAAACATCTGAACATGAAGATCTAAGGTGCACTGGACATCAGTGTTCAGGTGAAACACAACTCTGTTGATCCGTCTGATTACAGAAAAAGTGTTGATGCCTTGACCAGTAATAAGATGGATGAGTTTTAACAAACTGGAGGTTAAATATAATTATAAAGATTAACCAAACAAATTGAATATACAGGTCTTCTTGGCTGTTATGTGTAACTTCTCCAGATAAAGCATTTCAATCTGCCCAGGATAGGACAAGGTGGCCATTTTCTTTAAAGATAAAGGCCCGGGACAGGCGGGCCAAAAGCGGCGGGCCACTGCCGATACTTGGGTTCTGGAGCGCCCAGTATCCTCATGCTCCGAAACCCTAGCAGGTGACAGTGGCAGCATCGTGGCAGCATACCATCCACACGGGTGTTGCCATGATGATGTAAGCAATGTGCACTGTACATATGTCACTGCACGTCACACCAATGGCACACTCATGACGTTCGCACAGCATCAGAAAAAGAACCTGTTTCTTCCAGGTTCTTTTTGGGGCAGAGGGATGCCGTGCAGTTTGGCTGCTGCAGCGTCCCTCTGGGAGAAACCAGACACCTCCAGCCTGCCCTGATGGGGAGGTATGTACTGGGCCAAATATCACAAGCTAGACCTTGCTTGGCTCCTGAAGGACCATATAGCAGACCATAACCAAGGTGCCTTGCCCAATTTAAGCAAGTGTGCAAGTGCCAATTATCTCTGCTTTGGGACAGGTTCAGACCTAGAACTATGTCACATTGTGTTTACATCAAAACTAGACTCCAGAAGACTTCATCCTATATAATCCTGGGATCTGTACTCTGGTGGAGTGCCTAGAACCCAAACTATTCTAATAACCAAAACTTTTTTCATGAGTGGCTGACATAGTGACATCTTTGCTTTCTGATGGTTCAATGTACACAAACTTTCTTTCATGCACAGAATTATTTTTAAATATTGTATAAAATTTCTTTCAGGCTATATGTATAAATGTATATATGAAACATAAGTGTTTTTAGCCTTGGATCACATCTCCATGATCACAGAGTCATAGAACTGTAGAGTTGGAAGAGATCACAAGGCTCATCTAACTGAACCCCCTGAAGTGGAAGAAGATGCAGTCAAAGCGTTCCTGACAGATTGGCATCCAGACTCTGTTAAAAAACCTCCAAAAATGAGACTCCACCACTTTCAGAGGCAGCACATTTCACTGTTGAACATCTCTTACTGTCATTCTTTCTAGTTGTTACCCAAAATGCTAGGTTCCTGGAAGGGCATCCATAATTGTATCCAAAGGAGGAAAACATTTAGAGGAATTCAACACTGATGCAAGATATGCACACACAACAACAACTAAGATACAAAAGGTGGTAGTGGAGATTGACTTGTGGGTGGCAGAGGAGAATACTATACCAGTTCCAGAAGTCAAGTTGTGATTGGGAGAAGGCTGTGAACATTGGCTAGAAATGTGAGGTCAGACAACAATACTTAGGGGTCAAGCGAAACTCTGGAAGAGTGCCTGCCTGATCCTAAACTAGATTGAATCAAAAATTCCAAACAGGCATATTTATAGGGTAAAATGTATCCTGTAGCAATTTCTCAGGAGTTTAAGTGAATAATCCAGAAGGTAGAATGGCCAGAGATGGGTGGAAATGACAGCCATACAAAGAGGTGCCATCTCCAGAAGGAAATGCCCTTTGATTTCCAGCCTCCTGGCGATTGCTCAATGCATCACCGACTATCACACTCCAATGTGAAGGGATTATGCAGATTCCTGTCTCAATAGTCCAATTTTGCCTGCATGCACCAGGGCTTCCAAACTGAGCCTTCTTGATCTTATTTGGGCAGGCTACTTATTCGCAACGGGAGCCCTTTGAGGCTACATGATCAAAACATTCCTTATAGTATTAAACTAATATAAACGGAGAACTTAGGGTGACGGAGGGCTAGTCCATGGTGTAACATAAAGTTTTGTTTTCTTTGTTTTCTTCTCGTCTGAATCCATTGCTCCAGATAGTATTAGCAACAAAAAAGGACTTGACATCTATGTGGAAGAAGAGGCTCACCACCTGATCCTGATGCACTTCCCACCTTTAAACCCTTTCTCCTTGTTGGCTTACTTCACTATCAGTCCTGCACTAGAAACGAGCTTTAAACAGGACGAGTCATGAGTTGAGGTGGGAGAGGAGAAAATTGTAGTATGCTCCCCCATGTAGTACTCTGAGTACAATATATGTGTGTGTGTGTGTGTGTGTGTGTGTGTGGTTGTTAGAGACCAGCAATATTATTACATGGGGCTTCGAAATCATGATTACAGCCAGGGGGAAAAAGTGGCTTTGATAATACCTATCGCACAAGGATGCCTCTGACCCATAGCTGTTTTGTTCATGAAATGCAGTGAGGGCATCTCATTCATTGACAGGGAAATCTGTCAATGATCTTCCAATCATACTAGTCCCTGGGTACAAAATGAGATGTCCTCACGGCTGGGGCAGTTGTGATACTGGCAGCCATGTGGGTTCTGTGTCTCCTCCACTCCCTCTGTCCCCTCCCTGCATCACCATAACCATCAGCTTATGCAGAATGGGGAAAGTTATAGTGAAGGCTGAAAGGAATTCAGGTTATAGAAATGAATAGTCAACCTAAG
>NW_024811025.1:0-2824 GCF_019175285.1 Sceloporus undulatus | reverse complement strand
AAACATTGCAGGTCCAGGTAGGTCTTCTTCATTGGGGCCAGCATAAGGTTCTTCCTGTGGAGGAGGAAACGCACCTTCTGAAAATAGCTCCTGGGAGCCCTCTGCTGGCTGCAAATGTCGATGGTGTGCCATACTGGGGTCGTAAGGATTACCCTCTCCTGAGACTATCACAACATCCGTTGCAGACGTTACCTGATTTGACTCTACACTAGAAACGTCAGCAAAGATCTCCTTCAGCTCCAAAAATGGGGCATGGTTACTGGTCCAGCCCCGCTCAGCTCTGTTGGAGTTAGACATGGATGGACCAGTAATTTTAAGATGTGAAAATACACTCCTGGCAACTACTGAGTCATGGGAATCCAGGCTCAGAGAGAAGTCCAGGCAGATCTGAAGTCGCAAGGAATGGACTCAGATGGCACATAATTTTACGATGTCCAAATACACTCCTGGCAACTACTGAGTCATAGGCATCGAGGCTCAGAGAGAAGTCCAGGCACATCTGAAGTCGCAACTAATGGACTCAGATGGCACATAATGTTAAGATGTGAAAATATACTCCTGGCAACTACTGAGTCATAGGCATCCAGGCTCAGAGAGAAGTCCAGGCAGATCTGAAGTCTCAAGGAATGGACTGAGACGGCACATAATTTTCCGCTTTTACACTGCCCTTGCAGGTGATGGCTGGTTTTGAAGCTCTCGGATTTCCAGAAATGATCGCAGCAGTGTACTGTTGTCACTGCAGCATAGTTTCTCCGGTGCGTGAAACGTTGCAGGTCCTGGTAGGTCTTCTTCACTGGGGCCAGCATTCGTTTCTTCCTGTGGAGGAGGAAACGCATCGTCCGAAAAGAGCTCCTCGGAGCCCTCTGCTGGCTGCAAATGTCGATGGTGGGCCATACTGGGGTCCTGAGGATTACCACCTCCTGACACTATCACAACATCGGTTGCAGAAGTTACCCGATTTGACTCTACACCAGAAACGTCAAAAAAGATATCCTTCAGGTCCAAAAATGGGGCATGGTTACTGGTCCAGCCCCGCTCAGCTCTGTTGGAGTCAGCCATGCATGGACCAGTAATTTTAAGATGTGGAAATACAATCCTGGCAACTACTGAGTCATGGGAATCCAGGCTCAGAGAGAAGTCCAGGCAGATCTGAAGTCGCAAGGAATGGACTGAGATGGTACATAATTTTACGATGTGCAATTACACTCCTGGCAAATACTGAGTCATAGGCATCGAGGCTCAGAGAGAAGTCCAGGCACATCTGATGTCGCAAGTAATGGACTCAGATGGCACATAATGTTAAGATGTAAAAATACACTCCTGGCAACTACTGAGTCATGGGCCTCCAGGCTCAGAGAGAAGACCAGGTATATCTGAAGTCTCAAGGAATGGACTGAGACGGCACATAATTTTCCGCTTTTACACTGCCCTTGCAGGTGATGGCTGGTTTTGAAGCTCTTGCATTTCCAGAAATGATCGCAGAAGTGTACTGTTGTCACTGCAACATAGTTTCTCCGGTGCCTGAAACGTTGCAGGTCCCGGTAGGTCTTCTTCACTGGGGCCAGCATTAGTTTCTTCCTGTGGAGGAGGAAACGCATGGTCCGAAAAGAGCTCCTCGGAGCCCTCTGCTGGCTGCAAATCTCGATGTTGCACTATACTGGGGTCCTGAGGATTACCACCTCCTGACACTATCACAACATCCGTTGCAGAAGTTACCCGATTTGACTCTACAGCAGAAACGTCAAAAAAAATATCCTTCAGGTCCAAAAATGGGGCATGGTTACTGGTCCAGCCCCGCTCAGCTCTGTTGGAGTCAGCCATACATGGACCAGTAATTTTAAGATGTGGAAATACTATCCTGGCAACTACTGAGTCATGGGAATCCAGGCTCAGAGAGAGGTCCAGGCAGATCTGAAGTCGCAAGGAATGGACTCAGGTGGTACATAATTTTACGATGTGCAAATACAATCCTGGCAACTACTGAGTCATGGGTATCCAGGCTCAGAGAGAAATCCAAGCACATCTGAAATCGCATGTAATGGACTCAGATGACAGATAATTTTTAGATGTGCGAATACACTCCTGGCAATTATTGAGTCATGGGCATCCAGGCTCAGAGAGAAGTCCAGGCACATCTGAAGTCGCAAGTAATGGACTCAGATGGCAGATAATTTTAAGATGTGCGAATACACTCCTGGCAACGACTGAGTCATGGGCATCCAGGCTCAGAGAGAAGTCCAGGCAGATCTGAAATGGCAAGGAATGGACTCAGATGGCACCTAATTTTGCACTTTTACACTGCCCTTGCATATGATCGCTCGTTTTCAAGCTCTCAGATTTTCCGAAATGATCAGAGCAGTGTACTGTTGTGACTGCAACATAGTTTCTCCGGTGCGTGAAACGTTGCAGGTCCCGGTACGTCTTCTTCACTGGGGCCAGCATTCGTTTCTTCCTGTGGAGGAGGAAACGCATCGTCCAAAAAGAGCTCCTCGGAGCCCTCTGCTGGCTCCATATGTCGATGGTGCTCCATACTGGGATCGTAAGGATTACCACCTCCTGACACTATCACAACATCCGTTGCAGAAGTTACCCGATTTGATTCTACACTACAAACGTCAAAAAAGATATCCTTCAGCTCCAAAAATGGGGCATGGTTACTGGTCCAGCCCCGCTCAGCTCTGTTGGAGTCAGCCATGCATGGACCAGTAATTTTAAGATGTGGAAATACACTCCTAGCAACTACTGAGTCATGGGAATCCAGGCTCAGAGAGAAGTCCAGGCAGATCTGAAGTCGCAAGGAATGGACTCAGATGGCACATAATTT
>NW_024811024.1:0-2824 GCF_019175285.1 Sceloporus undulatus | reverse complement strand
GTTCCGTCTAGGTTATGTATTACCATTAGCAAAGCCTAACATCTATTCACCACTCCCACCATTGTTACCTAGTTCTTGTGTGTGCATGTGAACACTTATATGTGTGTGCAAGCGTGTACAGTGCACCTATGCCACAGGCGGGCACGCCTTAAGTAGATATCAGCATACACTAAAAGCCACACTGGGAAAAGGGGAGGCGTGCCCCATAAGGGTTAATGGCGCCCCTGTAGGGTGTTGATGTTCCACTGTGCGAAGCCCCATTCATGTAAATAGGGCTTGAGAATGCACTGAATTCCCCTAATGCCCGGGGGGGGGGGGGCGGAACGGGATGACTCCTGAGGCCACTGTTGCCTCATTCTCTCCTTTGAGCTAAATATGAAATTCCCCTAAAAGCATAGCACTTGGGAGTGTCCTCCCCAGACTCCAGCATTTCGGGTAACAAAGGGCCTCTGGAATCAACCATGGAGCTAAGCAAGCTCAGGTTCGAAAAGAAACATGAGAACAAGGAATTTTTTGTGTCGCCCTTTCCTCTCTTCATAGACATTGCTCATAATTTCTAAATGGAACCCCTTAATATGTTTGAAAACAAGGACCTGAGCTGGTTCTCACTTTTTCACTTTCCCTCTGTCTCTCTATCACAGACACATACCCAGAGAGTGTGATGCATAAAAGGGATACTTTGAGGCCCATTTGTTGAGAAAGGCAGGAGAATCAATATACAAATAACTCATTGGCAAAGGCAGAGCAAGGGGGCTGGGACCTAGACTCCAATTTTGGTGAGGATCAAGCGCCAGGGAGCAGCCTTAAAACATGTATAAGACAGGCATGGACTACTGATGGGGTTTGGAGGAGATCTCAGGGGCAGCCCCACATTGTATTGCCTGGAAGAGAGGGGGGAGAAGTGAAATAATATTTTGCCCCTCAACATCCCACAGCATCCCTTTGGGGAAGTGGAGGCCATTTTGCCACTGTTGGGACCTCTCTGAGCCATTGCAGGCCCAAGGGAGGTCTTTCCCCCAAGAAGACTCTCCAGAGCCTTAAAAGGATGGAAGAGGGGCCAAAAGAGGTAGGAAACTTGCTCAGGAATGTGCTGAGTACCATTTGGGTGAGAAAAGCATTAATCTCCATGGCTTCTTTCCATAAAATCCAAGAATTGGCAGTTTAGGATGGAGTATTTACAATCCTTAGAAACTGGAGAGCAATAGTGCCTCACTGAACTACAGATTCAAATATTCTACAGGACGTTGCTATCACAATTAAACTAGGCTTGAAAGGGATCTAGGTCTCCTGGCAGACCGCAAGTTGAACATGGGCCAACAGTGAGATAAGGCAGCTGAAAAGGCCCATGTGATTCTAGGCTGCCTCAATACAAGAATAGTTTCTAGAACAAGGGAAGTAATAGTGCCACACTATTCTGCTTTGGTCAGACCTCACTTGGAGCAGCTTAGAGAGCTGGTTATGTTTAGTCTGGAGAAAAGAAGATAAAGAGTGGATATGATATCCATGTTTAAATATTTGAAAGGGTGTCATGTTGCGCAAGGAGCAGGCTTGCTTCTTGCTGACATAGAGAAAAAGAGACACCACAATGGATGCAAGACACAGGGAAAGAGGTTCCACCTAAACATTAGAAGGAACTTTTTGACAGTGGAATATACTCCCTTAGATTTGGTGGAGTCCTCTTCTTTGGAGGTCTTTAAAGAGAGGCTGGATGGCCATCTCTTGGGGGTGATTTGAATGTGTATTCCTGCATGGCAGAATGGGGTTGAACTGGATGGTCCTTGTGGTCTATTCCAACTCTATGAGTCTATCATTCTAGTGGAACCAAAGCGACATGATAATATGGTATGAAAGGGCCCTCAGTCTTTATAGAAAGAGCAATGGATTCAGGGTTCTTACCTACAGAAGCCACATTCTCATAATTGTCAATCATTACATAATTGTACAAAAGTTTCTGTTTCTTCGTCAACAGATTCCATTCATCCTCTGAGAAATATACTGCCACATCTGCAAAGGTCACCTGAAATAGAAAATAGCCCTCATCCAGAGAGTGTCTAAGCAAAAGGGGAGGAAAGCACATGGTGCATCTAATATTGTTTCATCACTTCAGAATTCAGTCCAGGAAATAAACTTTAAATTCCGTTAACAAGGAAAAAGCTACTGCCTTTGAGATCAGTTTGTCTTGAATCCTTTCAATATAATATAAAATATAATAAACAATATAATTTAGGCCATGGCTGGGATATTCAGGATGGATTCAGATATTGACGATCCCAAAACATATAGTACATACACATACAGTACATTTAGCCACAAAAGAATTATGGTGCATTTAGCCATTTCTTGCCAAATTTCAGAGGCAAATGTCATTTTTAAAAAAACAGTTCTGGGGAGGACTCTGGACTTGAGGGCCACTGGGCCCACCCCCAATTTAGATCCAGAGATGGTCTACCATATCCCCAACATTTCACAGATGGAAAAGCAAGGCACATGTGGACAAGCAACAACAGAAGGTGGTGAGGATGGCCAAGGTTGTTTATGAAGAAGTTCACACAAGCTATGAAGTGCACAGCAGTTTGCTTTTGCCTCAGCCTCATGGCAAGGGAAGACCCTGGCAACTTATCTCCTCTCCTCTCCCCCCTTTTGAGTTGATGGGGTGCAAATTCCTTGGAAGTCACTTTGCAACAACCCAAGACAGCTGAGGAGAAGGGGCAAAGTGGGAGGAGGAAAAAGAAACTGGGACATTTTTGAAAGCCCCTGAAAAAGTGGGGTGACAGAGGATTAACCAGGACTTTCTCTGCCAAATGGGACAATATGTTCTCCACTT
>NW_024811023.1:0-2824 GCF_019175285.1 Sceloporus undulatus | reverse complement strand
CAGGCTCCCCCTCCCTCTGGGCCTCTTATAAACTGGTGGGGGGGGGGAGACGGGGCAGCTTTGTACTGGAATCATAGCATCATGGGATAATAGAGATGGAAAAGGGCCCTGATCCAGCCCGAACCCCTTCTTTTGCCATGCAGGAACTCACTGTCAAAGCACCCCATCGACAGATGGCCTTCCAGCCCCTGTTTAAAGAGCTCCAAAGAAGGAGGCTCCACCAAAATACAAAACCTCTAGACCCAAAAAAACACTGGCCCAACGGGTTTCCCCGTTGGAAGGGAGGAGGGGGTGAAGGGCGGGGGGGTCGCCTCCCCCCCCCGTTCCCCATCAGCGGGTGCAGTGAGGTGTGAAAAGGCGGGGGGTGGGGCGGTGGGGGTCCCTGGGTTGTGGGCCCCGAGGGCGGCAGGGCCCTCCTGGCAAGTAGGGCTGGCTCGGGCCCCTTGGCGGGCGCTCCCCGCTTCTCCTCCTCCTCCTCCTGGTCTTCCTCCTGGCTTCCTCGGGGCAGAGGAGAAGAGGAGGAGGCTGACAAAGGGGAGGGGGTCCTCCAGAGTCCCCTGCCCCCCCGAAGGCGGACCCGAGGGGGACAGAGGGGGTGCCCAGGAGGGTCGGGACCGGTCCGAAGATCCGGGCGGGGGAGGCGGCGGGACCCCTCCGGTCCTCTCCTGTCCGCCTCCTCCGGGGGTCTCCGGGGGGCCTCGCTGTCCGTCGGGGACCGACCTTCGGGGCAGCGGACAGGAGGACCCTCCGGAGGACGACGCCGGGTCCGGGGAGAGTCCAGGCGGGGAGGACGGCGGATGGGGGCTTGAGCGTACCGGGGCAGCCGTCCTCCTCGACCGCCCCCCCTCACCACGCTGTCTGCTTCCGGGGGGGGGGTTCTTCTGGCGGGACCGGAGCGGAGCCGCCTCCTGGGAAGGGAGGGAGAGGAGGGTTGCGGAGGGGCCTTGGGGGGTTTTGGGTCCCTGGCGGCAGCCTCGGTTCTGGGGGGAGGCGAGAAGGCGCCTCGCGTGGCTTCCTGGCCGCGGGGGTCTCGGGGGGGTTGCTGGGAAGGGAGCACCGCAGAACCCTTGGCCTCTGGCGACCCTCCCAGGCGAAGTTGGGGCCCTCCTCCGCGGTGGAGGGGGGCGCTTCCGTCTTGGGCTCCTGACAGAGGGCCCCTCGGAGTCCCCTCCTCCTCCAGGGAGCATTGGGAGTCTCTGGTCCTTCTCGGAAGTTTTCTTTAGTCTGGACGCTCTTCATTTCGGCCCCAGCCAAGGGAGGGGGCAGCGGCAGGGAAGGGAAGGGAGGGCCACGGCTGGCTCCCATCAGCCCCTATCCGGCTCCGGAGGCTTCGGCGGAGGGGGCGGGGGTCTTTGGGGCTCCTGGTGCCCCCTCCCTCCCTCCCTCCTTGGCCGGTGGGCGGGGAAGTGCCATCCCGCCCCTCCCTCCCTCCCTCCCTCCCTCCCTCTTTGGAAGGCTGCTGCCTGGCTGGCAGTCGGAGGAGCATCTGGGCGCAGCGCGGGGCGGAGGGCCGGCGGGAGGGGCAGCGGGAGGCGGCGGCGGCGAAGAACGCGGCGCTTCGACGGCAGAGAGGGAGGCGGAGAGGCGGGCGGGCATCGCCGGGCGGAAGGCAGGCAGGCGGGCGGGCGGGAGGGAGGGAGGGAGCCAGTCGGGCGCCGGTCGGCGGGGAAGCTGGCGAGGGCCGGCCGGCGGGGGCTCGGGCAGCGGCAGCGGCACAGGCAGGGCGCCCTTGGCCCGCCCGCGGCACCGGCCCCCCTGGATGGCATGTGGCGGCTGCTCTCTTCTGGCCTCCTGCTGCTGCTCCTCCTCCTCCACACCTGGACCGGACCAGGTGAGACCCCCGAACCCCTCCGGAGCCCCGGGGGAGGGAAGCGGGAGTCGGGAGGGCGAAGGGGACAGGCCCGGTCTCCCCCCCCCCCAAAGGCAGCGGACAGCGGAGGTGACCCGGGGGTGGGCTGTCTTGGGCTCCGAGGGCTCCCAATCTACTGGGGGCTCCCACCCATGAAACCGTGGGGATGAGGACAGGGGTCCCCGGGGGAGGACCGGCGAAGTCCGTTCCAGGGCTGCCCAGCGGTGGCCGAGGGAGGGCATCCCTGAGCGGGCAAGGGCCACCCTGAACTCCTCGGAAGGAGCCTCCGAAATCCGCACGGCAGGGAATGAAAGCCAGCGCAGAAGCGCCCTAAGGACGCCGAGGGGGAAGGAGGAAGGGGGGCTTGGGCGCTTTGTTCTGTCCCCTCTTTCGCCCAGTTCCCGAAGTTCACTTTGGGGGGGTTCGAGGCGGTGCCCCCAACCTTCCCCATTTCCCTTGGCCAAGCGGTGCCAGGCGCCCCAGTTGCCAGGGCAATGCCATCCTCCGGGAGCCTGGGATGAAATGCCAGCCTTCCTGCCCTTTGCGCAGCGCCGAGGCCGGACCCCTGGCGCCCACCGGGCAGAGGAAGGAGGAGCGGGGGGGCGGCCAAGGGAGACCCGGCACAGGGACGTAGCTAGGATTTTAGGAAGGGGGGGGGGTCCAGACTAAGTGCCACCATTATAATGGGGCTTGAGTGCGGCGGTGCAGCAGCACACACCATTCATTTTTCTAATGGAAGGGGGGGGGGGTCCGGACCCCCAGATCCCGCCCCCTGGCTACATCCCTGCCCGGCAGACCTGTCCCTGATGGATCAAACGGATCGGGCAGCGGCGGGGAGTCAGGAAAGTCAGCGCTGGAGAGGAGGAGGAACTTTTCAGAGACACCCGAGGCGGCCTTTGATTCGGGGGCACCCCGGCCCCGGCCCCCTCCCTCCCTCCCTCCCTCCCCCTCGGTCTGCGGCGCTGAAGCCCTGCT
>NW_024811022.1:0-2824 GCF_019175285.1 Sceloporus undulatus | reverse complement strand
TAAAGTCCAGTGGGCCTCCCTTCCTCTTCTGTGGCAAAGAGGACTGGCTAACGGGGGTTTTATTCTGTGTGTGTATTTGTTTTTAATTCTGATGTCTTTGTTGTATTTTTATCATGTTGTGAACCACCCTGATCTTCGGAAGGGCAGTATAAAAATAAAATTTTTATTATTTATTTTTACTGACTAACAGTACATCTAATTTATTATATATTTTATTTATTTGTTTCCTTTATATGTTGCCTCTCCCCCTGGAGGGACAAAACATTTAAAATCTCAAAAAAAAAGCAAAACAATTAAAAGCATCTACACTCAATATAAAATCACATACTAAAACCCCACCTGCTCCATTAAAAATACCCTGTTATGCATTATATACCAAATGCCAGCCTAGCCTCCCAAGGAATGGCATTCCACAGGATGAGAGCAGCCACCGAGAAATCTCTCTCTAGTATCCTCACCAAGCGATCCTGGGATGGTTGTGGGACCGGGAGAAAGCCTTTCCCTGATGATCTTAGTGTTCCCTCAGGTTTGTATGGGGAGATATGGTTTTTCAAACAGTCTGGACCTAAGCCATGACCAGCATTTTGAACTGTGCCCAAAAACCAACGGGTAGCCAGTGAAGCTGCTTTAACAAGAGATTTACATGCTCCTTGTAACTGGCCCTGGACAGCATTCTGGACAGTGTCCAAAGGCAGCCCCATGTAGAGTGCATTACAGTAGTCGAAACAGGATGTAGCAGTAGTTGAAACAGGATGTAGTCAAGGCTTGTGCCACCATAGCCAGATCTGATGTCTCAAGGAACAGGTGTAGCTGGCACACAAGTTTAAGCTGTGCAAATGTACTCCTGGCCACTGCTGAAATCTGGGCATCAAGGCTCAGAGTGGAGTCCAGGATCACACCCAGGAAGCAAGTCTGAGATTTCAGGGGGAGTGTATCCCCATCCAGCACAGGCAAGCTCTCTATTCCTTGATCTGCCTTACAACTGACCAGGAGCACCTCTGTCTTGTCTTAATTAAGTTTCAATTTGTTTACCCTCATCCAGTCCATTACTGACAGCAGACACTAGTTCAGTATGGAGACAGCTTCCTTGGAATCAGATGGGAAGGTGAGATAGAGTTGTGTGTCATCACATACTGGTGACACTGCACCCGAAAACTCCAGATGACCTCTCCCAACAATTTCATGTAGATGTTGAATAACATGGGGGACAGACCCAAACTCTAAGGGACCCTACAGGACAATGGCCAGGGGGTTGAACATCTTGTTTTTACTCAGTTTATTCACTCACATCCAGTTCTTCTTTGCATCTGGACAATGATTCAGGGCTTTCATGGCTTTCTTGGCATCATTTATAATCTCATCCAGAAAAGAGAAAAGCTTTGAAGTTTCATTCCCAATTGTAAGTGAAGACTCGTAAGTGAAGTCTTAGATTCCTCACATGACAACCAAATTGCTGGTGTACACAATAAGGGAACTGCTGTGTAGACACTTTTTTTGTTCTGCATGATTAATAGCTTAATAATCTTCCCTATTTCTCAGTGTCATCAAATGGAAAGAATACCAACAAGAACCATTAGCATGAATTTCCTATAGAAGCACAATCCTATTTATTACTTGTGCTATTATTAAAATGTATATTTAGCAAAAGGCTGATTATACAGTCTTAATAACCTTGCATTCTGGCACTTGATTTGTTCTGTTAAGTAGGGTAAGCTAAGAAGTCAAAGAGCATTAATTTAAATATATGAACATATTTGAATTGGGGACAAATATAGCTACAATCATGGGAGTAACACAATACATATGATAAGTCTACCTACTTTTGGAAGCCCATGTTTCAGTGTCACAGAGCTGTCAATAGAATCCCACAGTAATTTGTAATTTATTGATTTTGTTTATCATTGGTATACAAATGTGTCAGGGAGAGGTCGAGAAGAAAAATTCATTGCTGCAAGCAGCTTTTAAATTGGAATCCCAAACTTAACTTTCAGTGCTTTTTAAAGCAATTATGATGAGTGTTCCTATCTTTTTAATCAGATTGAGCTGTTTAGTTATCTGGTCTTGTTGTGATTTAGCTATTTAAGACTAAATTACAGAGGAAAACCCTGTTCAATTAAGCCTAAGAAGGTTCTTCCCAGGCCTGACTGAAATATTAACTTTGGTGGGATACAGGCTGCCCAGAAAGGGCGGTCTGCCACTGCCTCCTTTTCCACTGGCGGGAAGCTGCAGCAGAAAAAGAACCCACAAAAAGTGGGTTCTTTTTCGTCGCGGTTGCGATGCCTGAGTGCGCAAATGGCTCACTCATGACATTGCAAGCATGACACGACGTGCAGATGCTATGTGTCCGTCACGTTGTAATGGCGGTGCCCATGTAGATAGGACGCCACCATTTTTTTATTTTTTTATTTTTTTATTATTAAAAATAGCATTTACAACAAACATATTCATGTACACTTATTTACATAGTTATATATAGTGAAAAGGGTTACATAGTTGCTTCTATATTCTAGTAATCCTTGCTTCCCCTTTAGAATTCTTAATGTAAGCATTGCCCCATTTTAACCCCCCCATTACCCCCCCTGTATCTGTTTTCGGTTTCTTTTTCACAGCAATTTGTTATTTTTATTCCTCTATTCCTACATTTAAAACTAAACACACTCATTTCACCATAAAGAAAAAGAAGCTTCTCTATTTCTAAATCACAACCTATGCAATGAATAAAAAGTAGTTACTTGCTTTCTTGTTATTTTACCGTTCCCCAAAGTGGTAGTGTGATCGAGCTACAATAATTCTTTCCTATTATTAACCACTGGTTTCCACCACC
>NW_024811021.1:465-2824 GCF_019175285.1 Sceloporus undulatus | reverse complement strand
GAATATTTTCAAACTGTGGATAGTTGAATCCCTAGGTAAGAAATACAGTGGTGCCTCGGGTTACGAAATTAATTCGTTCCGCCATTCCTTTCGTAACCCGAAAATTTCGTAACCCGAAACACTTTTCCGTTAGCACTGGAAAGCCTATAGCTGCACTTTGCAGCATTTGAATTTCACGCCGAAATGAATTTTGTAACCCGAAAAATATTTCGTAACCCGAAACAGTTTTTGCCAATCCAACTTTTTCGTATCCCGGAAATTTCGTAACCCGATCATTTCGTATCCCGAGGCACCACTGTACACAAAATACATGATGCAAGCTTATGAAGTTTCACTGGTTTCTTCATCAGGCAAAGGAGTTAAAATCAAGCATGATTTTAAAAATGACAATGTTGACTGTTTTGTGGATTTTATATGTTACTGTGTTTTGTTATAAATAAGGGGTATGTTGGCGTCAGTGCTAGATTGCTTGGAGACAGTGCTGACATTTGGACTGGGTCATTAAACAGACTGCTGTCATCAGTTTACTAAAACCTATATTCTTGAACCCCAAATTAGCCAACTTTCCTCTACAGTTCTTTCATTTGGATACTACAAGCAAGCTGAAGTGCCATGGATATAATGAAGAGAAAATTACATTTCAGATACAAAGGAAAATGACACCCATCTATGTTTTTCCCAAACATAACATATTTGTAATGTACATCAGGCTTAATAAATTCCATTGTGTTGCCAAAATATCTTAGTTTTTCATGCTGAATATGGTCCAGAAAAACATTGTATTTATAACAGCCTCTTGTAAATTCTATAAATCCATTTCATCACTTCCACATTCATCTTTATATACATACTTCATTGTTCTTAGATTGAAGCTGAAGAAAATTTTAAAAACCTCAACTTTATATGAATATTTGGTGGTACTAAAGTGGCTCTGAACTCATGTCATCTGGTGGAAACAGAGTCCTTACACGCTGCTTGCAACATTCACTCTTTGTTCCAAGATCAACTAGGTTGGACTCCATGAAATGTTCACACATGTTCTTTGGATTCCAATGGTGCCTTGTGAAATTTATTCCTGCTTCTGGGAAGATAAGTATCCATTTTCAGCAATCTGTCATGAAATCACAGCAAGCCATCTTGCATAGTTAAACTGACTAAATGTGAAAAATAGGTTACAAAGTATTTGTAAGATAATATACATTTCTACATCAATGACAAAGACCGAAATGAGCAGGGGAAGGTTGCACTTTGAGGCTTCTGGTTTAGATTAGCTCCACTAAAATTGTTCCACAGTTTATATTGTGATTTGTTTGGGGTAAAAAAGAACCTGCCTTATGCTGAGACAGACCATTGGTCCATCTATCCAGTACTGTCAATTCCAAGTAGCAGTAATTATTCAAGATTTCAGCCAGATTGCTCTTCCCTAGCCCTATCTGGAGATCTAAAGTATTATCTTGAAATCAGTCCAAATACTAACAAGGCTGTGGTCACCCATCCAAGTACTAATCCTGTTTAGTTCTGAAATTAGAGATTAGGTGTGTCCAGCATGCTATGATAGTATACAAGTCTTAGGCATCCCTTACAGCTCATGGCCTCTGACTACAGAGCAATTCAGGTTCCAATTCTGTAACTCTTCATTATATGATTTCAACAAGTACACCTATCAGTACTTGAGACAACACCTCTCAAAGGTCTGAGAACAGACATCTTATGGCCAATAACATTCCAGTGAGGTGTATCAAAGGGAGGTAGGAGGATGACCCAAGAAGGCATATGTAATGGGCAGAGATGATTCACCTTCTCTCCCGACTCCCTAAGGAATGTGTTAATTGAGCTGGGAGTGAGAGTAATAGAAGTAAGCTAGGTCTGTAGTTGCTGGGCAAACTGTGCTGGAACTGGGACTGAAAGGGCAGAGAGAGGTGAACTTTGGTCTCTGCAGATCATGCCCTGATAGATTCCGCTATATACACCTGGAAGGGTGCAGGAGTCTGTCAGAATGCTGATGCCGTGAACTCCCTTCTTATGTTCAGACTATGTTTCTGTGTATCACAGTTGTATCAGAGATGCACCATGAGTCTCCAAAGTAGAGGAATGAAAAGAGACATAGAAGATTGTTGCATGCCACTTATTCTGTTTTATCCCTGACAGGTTAAGATGACCATTAAACTGTCAATGACGGATATTACCACATTACCCTGGTGGCACAGTGGTTAAATGCCTGCACCGCAGCCACTCCCTCACAAACCACAAGGTTGTTACTTCAATACCAGGCTGGGGCTCAGGGTCAACTCACCTGGCACCCTTCCAAGGTCACTAAAATGAGTACCCAGCTTGTTAGGGGCTTACACATGGTAAACCA
>NW_024811021.1:0-365 GCF_019175285.1 Sceloporus undulatus | reverse complement strand
GAAGGGGCCTTTCTAGTAGGATAATACATATAAAATACATAGCAATATAGGAAATGATTCAATGAAACAGATACCAAAAGAACATCAAATAGCAAGTGACAATTATGCAATGCCTGGGAAGGCTTCTCTGAACAGGATGGTCTTCAACTCCGTTTTGAAGCTGGTTAAAGAAGTGATGGCTCTTGCTCGCAGGGGAAGAAGGTTCTAGGAGTGAAAAGGGGTGAATCCGGGATGGGGCAGAGGAAATCATGGGCTGGGACAGCAGACCTTGACTACCAGAACGGAGGGCCCTAGTTGGAAGGTGAGGAGAAATAAGGTCTGATAAGTAAGGAGGGGCCAGTCCATAGAGGGCTTTAAATGTCGAC
>NW_024811020.1:0-2824 GCF_019175285.1 Sceloporus undulatus | reverse complement strand
CTGGATGCCTGCTTTAAACTAGTTTTGGAGGTTTTGAATGAGATATTTCAATCACATGTGAAATTATTATTATTATTATTATTATTATTATTATTATTATTATTTATTAGAAGAGACCAGTGCTCAATAATTTGTTCCAGACAGTCAACCAGTTAATTCCATCTTGCATCTTGGAGGGAAATTACCTTTAGTTTTGATTGCCTTGCTCTCTTCAATGATGGTGGAGCAAATTGCTTGTTATGGAAATATTTTAATCTTTAACAGTATTTTCTTTTATTCCGGGGAACATATTGCTCAAGTCTTTTACTTGAAGATGTATGAACATATTAAAGGAGGGTTGCAAACCATGTGTTATTAGATTCAAGATCTCTTAATTTTCTTTGGTTAGATAAACATCGTTTCATCCTTGTTACATTTCCAGCATTGTATGTGACAAAACTGTGTGCATGGCACTTCAATTTTTGTCCAAAATATATTCTGTTGTATAGACAGTTTCTGATTTGTTAATTGTTTCTGAAAGATGGACAATCCGATCTTCTGTCATCACACAAGTACATGTTATTGGATGTCCATCAAGGCTTAAGCAGGCAAATTTCCCAACTCGTATTTTTGCATACTTTTCCTTTTCCATAAGTCCACCTGCCGTATGTCTTCTGCATGTTGCGTGTTGATCTCTGAACACACATGCCCCAAGAATACTGAAATATGCTATTTATTACAGTTGGCCCTCCTTATCATCCAAGGCTTGAAAATATTCAAAAAAGTATAAATTCCAAATAGCAAACCTTGATTTTCCCATTTTATATAAGGGACACCGTTTTGCTATTCCATTGTATTTAATGGGACTTGAGCATCCACAGATTTTTGTTATCCAGGGGGGGGGGGGGTGTCTTGGAACCAAACCCCAGCAGATAACAAGGGCCCACTTTACTACAATACTAGCCACAATAATTAGACTGAGTGTCATTCAGTCCTGTACTTAGACAATTGGAATTACCTTTCTTCTCCCCCCCACACACACACTTCCTGTACTCCCAAATTATTAAGTTTATCTTAACATCCAACCCAGAAAATGGGTTTCAGGTTTAGATTTTGCTTATTCCACCCACTTAGCCAATTCCCACACACAGTCTCCCTCCTTTAAATTACCCCAACTTTGATCAACACTATTGGAGTTGGTGGTGGTGCCGCAGCCACAGAGAGAAGGAAGATGGTGAGCTTGTCCCTTTCCCAACCAGCAGGTGTTGTTGTTGCAGTATACTTCTTCCGAGTGACATTCGAAAATGGAATTTCCTAAGGTGCACAGACATTGCCACAGGGTCAAGAGGGTCTCTCAGGGTATCAACACCAAGGCTTGATTATATAGGCAATATTTAGGTATGGCAGTGTGGTGCAGTGGTTTGAATGTTGGATGATGAAGATTTTCATACCAGCACTTACTGTGGACTAAGTGGTGGTAAAAAGTCGGTATATTTCCTATGAATGATTCAAGAATGCTAGAGGTGAGGAGATGATTCCCTGATGTTTCAGGCTTTCACACACGTGTGCTTCTCTAGCATTTCAGGCTTTCACACACGTGTGCTTCTCTGGCATCATACAGTGGGGTAGGCACTGGTGTTTTACCAGTGCCTATCCCACTGTAAGTGCTGGTGTGAAAATCTTCATTAACTGTGGGAGACCAGGGTTTGACTTCCCATATGGCCATGGAAACCCATTGGGTGGCCTTGGGCAAGTAACAGTCTCTCAGCCTCTGAAGAAGGGACTGGTGTGTGTGTGTGTGAATGCATGCGTGCGCACACGCACACACACACATGCACACACACGCACACACACACGCACGCACCAGCAAATCTTGCCAAGCAAACTATATGATAAATTTGCCTTAGGGTCACCCTAATAACCCTATTTGTTATGCCTTCATATTGACTAGGAAATGACTTGAAGTCAACAACATGCGGCAACAACAAGAGAGCAAGCATGGGAATGCTCACATTTTCCATGAGGAATCTGGGTGATTCAGGGTTGCAGGTATAGGGAATAGCATATCGTTCATGAGACAGTAGAGGGTGTTTTATTTGTTCTCTTTCAAATATTTGTCTGGTGCCTTGTTGATTGAACATTAGAAGGAACTTCTTGACACTATCCTGCACTGGGCAGGGAGTTGAAATCAATGGCCCGTGAGGCTATTTCCAACAATGATTCTATTACCATAAGCAGGAGTGCTGGCTGCTGAAGAATGTACTGGTGCTGCCCTGAAACACTGACAAAAGTGAGGGAGGGAACTGTAATAGAAGAAACCCTGAGCTGCCTCTTAAATAATGGTACCCACCCCGAATTGCTATAATTTGCTAGGTTCTATAGAATTTTCTAGTATTCGGGATCTGCTTTTGGCTCATATATGTAAGCAGTCATTTGGGGGGGGGGGGGTTGGTAAAGTGGGCGAAATGTTTTGGTGCAGCCCTAATTTAATAATAATAATAATGATAATGATAATAATAATAATTTACATCCCACCTCTCTGTGCAACACAACTGGGGTGGCTTACACATTAAAACAATACGGGGTGGTGGTGGTGGTGGTGGTAATATATTGTTTTTATACTGTATGTTATTTTAATGTTGTAAACCGCCCGGATTGGTTCGCCATAGGGCGATATATAAATAAAATTTATTATTATATTATTATTATTATTAGTCCCATCCCAGTATCCCACCCCCCCTTAAAATACAATTAAACAGTTCATAATTTAAAACATAAATTAAAATATAGGCAAATCAAACAGTGTCTGTAGCAGAATTCAGGGGTTTAACAGGTTCAGATTTTT
>NW_024811019.1:0-2825 GCF_019175285.1 Sceloporus undulatus | reverse complement strand
AAAGGGCATTTTCGGTCTTGGCCCCGCAAACCTGGAACTCCCTTCCCAACAACCTCCGCTCTATCACCTCCCTTGACCAGTTTAGGAAGGAACTCAAAACCTATCTCTTCCGACAAGCTTTCCCCCATGTGTCTTGACATCTGTCCTCTCCCCTATTACTCAGTTGCTATTCAGCTAGTTTGTTTTTGGTTTTATTTTTTGGAATTGTATGTGTTTTATCAGGATGTGTTTTATGATGTTTTAACTTGGTATGTTTTTATATTGTATATTGTATTTCTACACGTATGTTGTAACCCGCTTTGATCTCTGGAAAAGCGGGCCAGAAATAAACAATATTATTATTATTATTATTTATGCTGCTAAACTCAAGAATCCCATTGGTATCTTACACCTGAGTAAGTTCCTATATGGAAGTGGTCCAACATCTTTGTCCAATGTGAATTGTCAGTTGTGATTAGATGCGCATTTTGCATAGCCAATTCAATGTCACACTGAGTTCATATTTAATATGTTTTTTTCAGGCCCCTTACCAGAATAAGGCTTCCCTCAAAGTATTCCAGCCCTGAATCCCCCCCTCCCGATTCACCCCTTACCTTTAGGCTATTACACAGCAAATGAGAGGCATCTGCCTTCTCACATGGCTCTTGTTTGGCATGGAGTTTGTGGGTCTGGCCCTGCACTGTATAAGCAGGATGTAGTGAGCTTGTGGAACATTTGGGGTAAATATGCCATGAATACAAGCCTTCGGTTGTACAATAGTGCCACTGAAAACAAGTTATGTAGTACAATTAAGTGCCACCGAACATCCCCTCGGTGTGGGTGGATTTCTGCATGCACAGATACAGTATGCCAGGCCTATGCAAACTCCTCCCATGCGGAATAGCATAATTGTGCAACACATACCAATGACTGGGTGTAATTTTATAATGTGCAATACATAACATGCAATCAGGACACTCAAGATGAAAACACAAGTGCAATGTATAATTCTAGTGTCCATTCAAAATTCACAAGGTTGCTGGAGGTACACTTCCACTGCTGTCAACAGAATACATCCATATTCACCCATCATGCATTATTCAACTTACACATGCCTTGAATGGCTATGAGAGCTGGACAGTGAAGAAAGCAGATAAAAAAGGAAATCAACTAATTTGAGATGTGGTGCTGGCGAAGAGTGGTAAAGAATACTGTAGAAAGCCAAAAAGATAAATGAATGGGTCCTAGAACAAGTCAAAGTTCTCCCTGGAAGCCAAAATGACTAAACTGAGGCTGTTGTCTTAGACTCAATCAAGGAGGCCATGGGGCTGAATCTACAAGACCTAAGCATAGCAGTGGAGGATAAGGGGGCTTGGAGATGTCTCATACACATGGTCACCATGAGGGTGATTTCAGAGCAGCTAACAACAAGAAGAGCAAATCAAGCCTGAACTCTTCTTATAAGCCAAAATGACTAAACTGAGACTGTTGTACTTTGGCCATATCATGAGAAGAGAGAACTCTCTAGAAAAGAGAAGAATGTTTGTAAGTTAGAAGGCAGTAGGAAAAGAAGAAGACCACATTCCAGATATATAGACCCAATCAAGAAAGCTATGGCCCTAAGTCTGCAAGAGCTGAGCAGGACTGTTGATGATAGGGTGACTTGGAGGTGTCTCATTCATGGGGTCACCATAAGCTGAAGTCAACTTTACAGCAGTTAACAACCAGTCTGCAAACCTGCTGCTCATAGATGTTAACATGATAATTTTATTTCAATTCGTCCACTCCACTGATAATATAGGAGTTAGTGGCCAGTAGGGATATGCTCTAGTGTTTACCTGGATGACCTGAGGTAGAATATGCTGTAGTGTTTACCTGGGGTGACTTGGGTTACAAGAAGGATGCAGCAATGTGCCCATGTTTGTAATTCGCACAAAACGAAAACTTTTTTGCAGCTCCCATCTAGTGGCAACTCTAGTTTGAACAGCAGGAAACTTGGCCTCCACCTTGCATTACTGCACCAGCTATTCTTACTCACAACTCACCCACTGTCTCAGTATACAAAGCCATGGAAGCTTTTGTCTCCACAGCTGTCATTTTGTTTTTGTGCTCTTCATTTCTTTGGTGACCCTCTCTTCCTTCTGGATAGAAGTGATAGGCATATTTATTGAGGGTGCTTAATAGGCCAGCACACTACTCCATGCACTGTAATGTATTTTTTGTCATGTTGTTCATTATTCCATCAGACTTTAATAACATTCTCAGCTTGATAGGGTAAGGAATAATGAAGCATTCATTAATTCTAATTCAAGAAGCTAATTAAAAGGCCTGGGTATTGTTTCTGGGAGCTGCATTGATGGTTTAATTATAGTTGAAACATTTCAAAACCTTTCCCTTATATTTTTCTAGGGTCTGTCTGTCTGTAGTTACAAAGGATAGCTCCTTGCTCCTTTTCTTGATAAGAACATGGATTACAAAAGAAAAAGGAAAGTGCATGAGTGAGGTGCTTCCTTCTGAGGTGAAATGGAAACAAATGAGATGGTTTCCACATTACTAGAAAACTCTTCCCACATCATCTTTCAGAGGCATGGATGACTGCCTCTCTCATTTCTTAGCTGGCATAAAATATTGTCTCTCTGTTCCCAAGACAAAAAAATCACAGTGAAATGTATGTGTCTAGGTGTGACTGTGTGATTTAGGAAATCAGATCCTGAATGATTTCATCCTTGCATGTGAGAATGAATTATTATAGTTGTTTCCTTGTCACTGCAGGAGAGAATGACTATTCCTCCACAGTAGTCTCCATGCATTTGAATGTCCCATAATGTTGCAAGGGAATTATTCTG
>NW_024811018.1:0-2825 GCF_019175285.1 Sceloporus undulatus | reverse complement strand
ATACTAAACAAAACGCAAAAATTGTTGTTAACAGAAGTAAAACGGAAAGCTTCAAAATTGAAAAAGGAACCAGACAGGGATGCCCCCTTTCGCCACTACTATTTATAATGTGCATAGAAGTATTGTGTAACCTCATACGAGATGAAGCCGGGAGAAAAGGAATTCGAATAAAAGGTAAGGAATGTAAGATTATGGCATATGCAGATGATCTGGTGGCGGTGTTGGGGGACCCCCTGTCGGGTGCCGAAAAAATACTTCAAATTATAGAACAATTTGGTGAGTGTGCGGGTTTCAGGGTCAACAGGGCCAAGTCTGCGGTTATTACATGTAATATGACAAAGAAAGACCAAATTCAACTACTAGAAAAATTGGGAATACAAATTCAGAAAAAGACCACATATTTAGGAATTTATATTACTAAAAAGAATAGTGATCTTTTTGATAAAAACTATAAGAAAATTTGGCAAGATATTAAAAAAGATCTTGAAAAATGGTCGCACTTACAAATATCCCTTTTAGGAAAAATAGCAATCATCAAAATGTGTGTTCTCCCAAAAGTATTATTCTTATTCCAAAATCTACCGATTGTAAATAATGATAGAATTTTCAATAATTGGAAAAAAGATTTGAACAAATTTATCTGCGCGGGTAAAAAAGCTAGAATTAGCTGGAAGTCATTAACAGATGATAAAGAACGTGGAGGTTTTGGACTCCCAGACTTTAGAATATATTATCATGCATGTAACTTTGATTGGCTAATGGATTGGATAAACCTAGAGAAGGGAAAATTATTAAATTTAGAGGGCTTTAATAAAATTTACGGATGGCATGCCTACATGTGGTACGGGAAACTGGAATGTAATAAACAATTCGAGGATCATATTGTGAGAAGGTCACTGTTGAGGTTGTGGAAAATTTATAAAGGGAAAGTGTATAGAAACATACCAGATTGGGTGTCACCGCATAAAGCCTTTTTATGTAATACAACTATCGGAAATAAAGGCTGGATAAGATATAAGGATATCTTGAAGCAGGTGAATGGAGAAAGAATAATAAAATCTAAAGAGGAATTAGAAAAAGATGGGTTGAAACTACAATGGTTCCCTTACTGTCAATTATGGGCAAGATTTAGGACAGACAATAAACAATCGGGAATAGGACCAGATAACACGGAATTGGGTGAAATAATCAAGAAAAAAGATAAGAAGGGGAGAATTTTCAGGTTTTATAAAATGTGTTTGAAATTAGAATTGGAAACAGAACAGATCAAACACTGTATGATAAAATGGGCAGGAGATATAGGCCATGCTATCGATTTGGAAAAATGGAAAAGAGCATGGGGGTAAGGATGCTAAATTCTCACTATGTACGGACATAAAGGAAAACCTAATGAAAATGATTCATCAGTGGTACCTTACCCTGTCCAGATTGGGAAAAATCTATAAGAATAGTAAGGCAAACTTTCATTCATTTATTCATTCTGGGTTCTGTCATGATGGTGTAAAGAGTTTAGATTAAGTCATCTAAGTTAGTAATTAGTTACATGCACATTGATGATCTGTATATGCAATCTTCACCTTGTTGTATATTGGAATGGTTGAAGGCAGATTGGGTAAAGCTGTTGATCATATTTAGTAGTGAACATACATACATACATACATACATATATACTATCATATATAAATATAGATATTAGAGGGTCTTAGCAATATATATATATATATGGATTAAATAAAAGTATGTATCGGTAGGACTCAATTGAATAAGCATTATGGGAAATGCCCATCTGCGGCCATGATTTGTAATCAAAGGTGACACGTAAGCAAATGATAGGTTAACAAGACAAGGAATCTTCCTTTCACACCCTGAGGAAGAATTACGACTGAGAGAAGTTCCACAGGTACAAGCCATCAATCAAGCATGAATAGCTTTTACAAGACAGAGGATCTCCGGAGACCAAATGGTGTCCGCATTGGGTTGCTTTGATATAGGGCTCCAAGCATCCGCTGAGGGGGGGGGGGGGGTGATTTGGAGAGAACATCTGGGAGGGAATGGGAAAAAAGGGTGGGGGGAATGTGTCCTTTTAAAATGAGGCTTTTCCTTCGTGTGCTTTAGACTTTTCAAAGACGTGACCAAAAATGCTTCTTACTTACTTAGTTCTTACAATAAACTTTTGGATCTAACTGAAGTTTGTTGTGGATTTTTTTTGGTCAGAGCAATTCCAAGTCTCACAAACTGCTGGAAATGTAAAAAGGGGATCAGAAACTTCTTCTACATGTGGTGGCTTTGCCCCAAGGTGAAATTTTTTTGGAACTCAACGCACAGAATTCTACAAGATATATAGAAAATTAAAATAAACTTTGCACCTGAACTCTTCCTCCTAAACATAGTTGACAACCAGAAAGTTAAGAAATATCTCAAACAAATTTTGTACCTGCTTACCACCGCAAGAATGACAATTGCACAATTTTGGCGCACAGAGGAAATACCAACTATTGATAATTGGCTACAAAAATCCTTTACTATTATAGAAATGGATAAGATTACGCTGGACTTAAAGGATAAGGTTCACGAAGGGGAACAGGCTTGGAAGCCTTTCCTCTATTTCTGTAAAAAAAGATGGTGTCTCGTTAAGGGTTAAATAACCTTCTTTGTAGTTAGCAGAATAGAAAGGTTTTTGAAACTTTCTCTCCTTCCCTGCATGATATAAGGTTTTAAAAGAAGTAATAGAGTGGCAAGTATGGGCTTTATAATGAAATAAATGCATCCAGTTGCGCGGTGTGAGGTACAACTTAGTGGCATAAACTCCAATCGAAGTTCAAAAA
>NW_024811017.1:0-2825 GCF_019175285.1 Sceloporus undulatus | reverse complement strand
TATAAATAAAACTTATTATTATTATTATTATTATTATTATTATTATTATTATTATCCAGGAGCAAGAGGAAATGAAATTAGCACAAGCAAGCACCCAAAAAATCATGCGCATAAATTGTCAAAAGAGGCTGCTTCTGCTGCATCCATTTCCCTACATCTCCCAGCTTGGCCCCACAGCCCCATTTCCCTGGGCAATCCTCCTCCTCCTCCTTCCTTCCAACCCTCACCTCCCTTTGAGCTGCCCTGGCTCCTTCATCCTCCTCCTCCTGCTCCATTATAGGATGCCCTCCATGGCTCCCTTCTTCCCAGGGCTCCTTCCTCCTCCTCCTCCTCCTCCTCCTCCATCACTTTCTCCACTCCCCCCCTCCCTCTGACAGCCCTTTGCAGCCCAAAAGTCACCTTGATTTCCCCTTTTTGCCTCCTGTCACCCTTTCCTCCAGATTCCCCTTTTTCCTTCGGCTCTTTCCTCCTCCCCCTCCCCTCAGATGAGGGGAGGGAATGCTCTGACCTCTGACCTCCCTCAGACCATAATCCCTCCCTGAATTTGCCCCGATCATGATCGAGGGCAAGTTCATATTTCGCGGAACCCGGATCTTTTGAGAAAAGACGGATTTTAGCCCGATTCTGGATACCCCGGGGTAGGGGGCATTTCCTTGGGCAAGCCTTGACATGGATTGTGACAGAATCGGGCCCAATATGAACTTCATGTGGAAGAATCGATTTCAAAACCGGTGTAAAAGGTAATGTGAATGGCCCCTTAGTGAGCTTCTAATTTCAGAGCTTGTGTGTGTGTGTGTGCCTTCTTCTTTTGGCGACTCCTTGAATTTTTCAAACGGTTTTCTTAGGCAAGGAATACTCAGAGGTGGTTTTGCCAGTTCCTTCATCTGGAATACAGCCTACAGCACCTAATATTCATTGCCAGTCTCCCATTCATGTGCCATCCCTGCTTAAGCATCCAAGAGCAGACTGGATCTGGTGCTTTTAGGGTATTTAAATCTTACACAGAATTAAACACGCCATTTGGCTTTTTAATTTTTATTAAGAGGCTGGGAAAAACACTGTTCCTTGTAAAAAAAATAATTACTGCCACAGCAATATTTTTCACACATAATTTACACATTTACACTTTAAGTTTCAGCCACTGAAGGAATATAAAGGGAATATGGTGCCTACTGACTGTTTTCTGGAAGCAGAATTTGAATTTTCCAAAGGTGAGGGGTTGAACAAATCTTCCTTGCCAAACATGTTGGTGCAAGCCAGCTGGCTGGCCTTAATCAGGGAGGTAATGGGTATGAATTTGCAGGGCCTGAGCAGAGTGGGAGCTGATATGGGGTCTCAAAGATGTCTCATTCACAGGATAATTGTGAGTTGAGGAGGTCTCAAAGGAAGTTAACAAAAGCAAAATTCAGCAACATCTGGAAGCCCACAGGTGCCCACTTTATAACATAACACCATCCTATGCAGTGATTTTTCTCTACAGTCCATAAAGTTAGTTAAATATTACCTATTAGGAAGGCATGATATGCAGTTAAATGCACAATATTTTCATAGTTCAATTATTTTTTAACTTTTGTATGATATGTGCTGTCAGCTGTATCTGTTTTAAAGCTACCTTGAGTCTCAAATCAGAAAAAAAGCAGGATGGTGGTGGTGGTGGTGATTGTTAACTGAGGAAGCACATCATGCCCATTGTGGTAACATCAGTACCTACTCTTTCACAAGCAATCTGGCAGATACTCCCTTCAATAAAAACTATTTTGCTATAGGTGTGGTGAGACATATCCCTTAAGTGTTCCTCTGAAAATTTATAAGCCTCATCATTTGTCCACTTTGAACAAAGTCTTCTTTCTTCACTGGCCTTTTTGAGAGTCTAGTCTTTATGGCATGAATCAGGTTGTACAGTACAAATGTTGTTTCTTAGAGAAATGTTAAATTTCGATCATGACAGTATGGAAACGCCATCAAGATGAAAAGGGACAGGCATTGTCAGTCAGAAGGAATATCCATTCCCCTTGTCTACTTTAACCCTTGGCACCTAGAAAAGAAAGAGAACACGTTGTGAAAGGACATCTGAAGAAGGGGGTATTGAAGCTTTCCACAAGTTTACTTATGTGAGCACACCTAGAGTTGAATAGCACATTCTTCATCATTAAGAGGCCATTCTATCAAGTTACAGCACAAGCAAAGAAGGAAAATAGCACCATTATCAGCTTTGCTGAAAAACCAGTTGCATATGATTGGCTTTGTCTCTCCCACAGATGTTATAAAGTAGACTGTAACAGAGGGAAAGATGCAAAGCCAAGTCACTCCCTGGTTCATTTGAATAACAACAATTTCTGGCTCCTCTCTTTGCTCTGTTTCCATTCCAGCTGGTTATGTTAAGTCCAGCAACATCTGGCTGCATTAGAACATCACCATCAGCTTTGCAGCTGTTAATTACAAAATCTATGTAATTAACTATTGTATTTGAGTAGGCTTTTCTTTTCCCCTGCTCCATCTTTTCTCCTCTAACCAGCATATGTCAAAAGATATGGAAAACAAAACAATGGCTGACAGAATGAAAATAATCAATATACATCCTCATCCACAAAAAAAGGAGATACAAAAGACTGCAGCAACTATAAGACCACAGTTCTAATCTCTCATGCAAGCAAAATCATGCTCAAAATTCTGCAGCATAGACTCCAACCATATATGGAGAGAGAAATCCCGAGATGCAAGCAGGATTCAGGAAAAGAAGAGGCACTAAGAAGGAGGAGTAAAAATAGGAGTAAGGAGTATCAACTATCTAAGATACACAGACGACACCATACTACTAGCCGAAA
>NW_024811016.1:0-2825 GCF_019175285.1 Sceloporus undulatus | reverse complement strand
GAAGCCATCTCAAATGACCAAATAAAAATTGAAACAAACAAGAACAACAAAAATAAGGATTACAGACTAAAACAAACTACTTATTTTTTAAAAGGAAAACCATTATTTGGAGGCTAAAAACAAGACTTGGGTGCTTCTATCCTTTTACAACCGATTTAGGCTGTATCTGCTCTACAGAAATAATCCGGTTCGAAATCACTTTAACTCTCCTGGCTCCGTCCTGTCGAATCCTGGGATTTGTAGTTCGTTGCGGCAGAGAAGGCTAAGTATCCCAAAGGTAGAATCCCAGGATTCCATAGCACTGAGCGGTTAAAGCGGCGTCAAAGTGCCTTATTTCTATAGTGCCGATGCAGCCTTCTTTGGAAAAGGGATGGTGCTGGGGGTAAGCACTGGGGACCTCTGGAGGTTTCAGCAGATGATTTATTTATGATGCAGTCAGTTCACATCTAGCTACAGGGACAGAACCAGGGTCCTCTCCAATTCCCCATCCCCTCATCCTTCACCACTCTAACAGGGCATGGAGTATCTGTTGTGTAGGGGAGCTGCAGTGAATCTATGCTAGGTCCAGGGGGCTTTGTTTGGTGCAGAGGGAGGAAGGGGATGCCCACCTCTGCATCGGCCCAAAGGAGGCATATGTCACCGGCGTATGTCACCAGAAGGATGCTGTTCTCTGTGTCTTTGAGTGCTGCAGGGTTTCTTGCCAAGTTAATCCTAACCCTGGTCCCTTTTCTCAGGAACGTCATCTCTGCTTCCTTCTATGCTGCTTTGGGGCCTCTCTTGCTGGAAGTGACCAAGTGCAGGTTCACCAGGACCCCCTGCCCACCTGATGGCCAACACAGAGGTCAAGCGGAGGTAGTTGGGCTCCAAAAGAAAGAGGCTGAGGAGGTACAAGAATTATTTGGTGAGTTGAAGTTCTTGACTATTAATTTCTTTTTAAAATAATAATAATAATTTATTTATTAAAATTAACTCTTCTTCACTTCTTCTTAACTACACTAATCTAAATCTTTCTCTCCTTCTTCCCTAACCCATAGATTCTTCTTCTCTTCATTATGGTCCCAATTTCTTACTCTAAGCACTCTCTAAACTAAAATTCTAGGCTTCCAAATTATACTGTTCTTATCTTCCACTCTTCTTCCAAATCTCATTCTGTCTTCATTCTTACATGCTAATTGGCTTCCTTCTTACCAGTATGTACTAACTTGATTAATTGACTTTCTTAAAATTTAACAGGAAGGAAGTATGGGTTCTATCTTACCAAATCAAGCTATATTAATAGCTGCTCAATTCCCCAAATTCTCTTTCAAAAATTTGATAACCACATTCTATTCTTCCATTAATTTCCCCTTATTTTCATTCCTCAATGTCTGAGTTAATTTGTCCATTTCTATTCCATCATACAATTTTATCATCCAGTCCTCCTTTGTTGGAATATCACTACATTTCTATTTTTGAGCATAACATATCCGGGCAAAAGAAACCATATAAAAAACAATTTTTTCCATATTTAGAGGGAATTTCATCTCCAAATATACCCAAAAGATAACATTTGGGTTTTAAATGTAAATTGATATTTAAAATTTCGCTGATGCAATCCTTAATCATTGCCCAAATTTTTTTAGCCCAATCACACATCCACCAGCAGTGGTAACAATATCCTTTTTACATTTCCATCATCTGTTGCTATTCTTTTTATAGATGTTTACTAGTTTGTCTGGTGAGAGAGACCATTGATAAAACATTTTGTAAAAATTCTCCCTCCAGTTTTGAGAAGCTGTATATCTAAATCCGTTTTTCCAAACTCTTTCCCACTGCGAAAGTAATATAGGGTGGCCGACACTCCTTGCCCATTTAATCATCTGGTGTTTTACCACCTCCTCTTCTGTGTCATACTGTAATAGTATTTTATAGATTTTGCTAATTAATTTGTTTTCATCAAGGGCCAAAATCTTTCCTAAATGAGGGTCATCCTCCTTTCTTAGAAAACCATATGTTTTCTCATCTAACCTAAATAGTTCATAGATCTGTCTGTATGCGAACCATGTTCCTTTCCATCCTTCTTCCAGTAGTTTTTCTCTTGTTTTAATTACCCAATTTCCTTTCTGAAATTCCAACAAATCATTATAATTATACCATTTTGACTCTTTGGCCATTTCCTTTCTAAAGAAGGCTTCATGAGGGGAGACCCATCCGAGCAATTTAGGTAGGATTCTATCTTTGTAACGGTTCCAAATTTTTAACAGGGGTTTCCTAATACAATGATCCATAAAAATTTTATTTTGTTGGGATTTGCCAAGTAAGCATGCCAACCAAATTTCAACCCATCCCCTTCCAATTCCAGATGTCTTTCATCATCTAGAATTACCCATTCCTTAACCCACAACAACATGAAAGCAAGCAGAGAATATATTCTCCCAATATGCCAGAGTCAGTCCTGGTCAACCCTCTGTCACCCCACTTTTTCAGGGGCTTTTAAAAATTTCCTGGTTGCTCTCTCCTTCTCCCATTTTCCCCCTTCTCAGCTCACTTCAATTCCTGAGTGCCATTCACTTTGCACCCCACCAACTCAAAAGTGGGGAGAAGAGAGGAAAGACGGAGGCAGGATATTGCCCTTACCAGGAGGCTGAAGCAAAAGCAAACTGTTGTGCCCTTCCTCATAAACAACTTTGGCCATCCTCACCACCTTCTGGATTGCTTGTCCACATGTGTCTTGCTTTTCCCATCAGTGAAATGTTGGAGAATATGGGGGAACATCTCTGGATCTAAATATGGGGTAGCCCCATTGGCCCTCAATCCCAGTGTGCTCCCCAAAACTGTTATTAAAA
>NW_024811015.1:0-2826 GCF_019175285.1 Sceloporus undulatus | reverse complement strand
AAGCCACCAGAGGCTCCAGCAGTGAGCTTCGCTCCAAAGCACCTGAAGACCGCCATGAGCTTTTTGGCAACCCAGAAGCGCCATACCCACCATGGCCTTCCTGCATATCCTCAGCTGCTTCATTACTACAGAGGAAGCATCTCAAGTGACTCAAGAGATCATAGAATCATAGAGTTGAAAGAAACGCCAAGGGCCATCCAGCCCAACCCCTGCCATGCAGGAACTCTCAATCAAAGATAGTTGGCCACCCAGCCTCTGTTTAAAAACCTTCAAGGAGGGAGACTCAACCAAAATCTCCAAGGGAAAAACTCTTACTGTCAGGAGGTTCCTCCTAATCTTGAGCTGGAATCTCTTTTCCTGGAGCTTGCATCTATTGTTCTGGGTCCTGTTCTCTGGAGCAGCAGAAAACAAACTTGCTCCCTCCTCAATATGACATCCCTTCAAATATTTGAACAGGGCTATCATATTACCCCTTAACCGTCTCTTCTCCAGGCTAAACATCCCCAGCTCCCTAAGTCTCAGTGCCTCTTCAGTCCCTCTCCAGCAAACCAGTTCCCCCACAAAACATGGGGCAGGCCTTCTCCCACAGGTGAGATCAACCTAATTCAGATCAGACTAAGGGCTAAGCTCCAGAGGCCTTAGGGACTGAATTTGTGGGGTCACATCATACCGCAAAGCCCAAAGCAGAAGTGGCTATTCTATTCTAAAACAAAGGAAACCCGCTGAAGAGCAGAAGGGCAAAACAAGCTACAGGGAGCCCTTGTTTTAGGGCAAACTAAGCTCCATTCCTGGAAGTGCCCAGGAGCAGAGACTGACAGATTTAGCCAACTTGCCAAAAGTGGCTGATATTTATTTATTAAGTGGAAGGGCTCAGGGAATAATTGACAAAACAGCCCCATGGGGCACAAGCCCACAAGGTTCCTGTTGTTGTTGTGAGCCTTCAAGTTGTTTCCTGCTTATGGCAACCCTAAAGTAAAGCTATCATGGTGTTTTCTTGGTAAGAGTTGTTCAGAGGAGGTTTGTCATTGCCTTCCTGAGGCTGAGAGAGTGTGGCTTGCTCAATGTCACACAATGGGTTTTATGGCTGAGCTGGGAATTGAACTCAAGTCTCCAGAGTCCTAGTCCAGCACTCAAAACACAAAGCCACACTGGCTCTCTACCCTTTGCCTAATTCTATGGCATCAAAAAGTGGTTAAATGGCAGTCCTGCAGCCACAAGGTTGTGAGTTCGATCCCTGGGCTCCAAGGTTGATGCTTAGAGAGTGCTGAGTTCATTATGAAGCAGTATCGAAATATACAGTTGCCCCTCTGTTTTTGCAGGGGATCCATTCTGGACTCACCCCACCCCCCACGCGCAAAAATGGAAATCTGACTATATTCAGATATAGTTTCCTGCATGGCAGGAGGTTGGACTGGATGGCCTTGTGGTCCCTTCCAACTCTATGATTCTATGATTCAAACTCTATTGGCTTGAATAGTTGCACTCCCACAGGCACCCCATTTTAAGTCCCTCTGTTTGCCCCTCGCGAGTAAGTAAGGGACATGGATTCAAAGCCCATGCAAACGGAGGAACAACTGCAAATGCTATTGCTAAAACATACACAACAGTGTTACAGTTGTGCCTTTGACCAATGAACCCCAAGATCCAAGGGCTCACCTTGCAAGGCTGAGCAGAACCTGCCAGGAGAGGGGCTAAGAAAGCATGGGGCCCAGGAATGCCAGGGGGACAATCTGCCCCTCATCGCTACCCCCAACCACCCCCATGCACACCCCACTCACAGGCGCTGTTGATGATCTGCCGCAGGATGGCGAGGGTCCCCACCCGGGTCCTTTCATTGCCTGACTCCAGTTTCGGGAGCAGGAATCCTAGCAGGCGGTCTGGGAAGGAGGAGGCTGCAAGAGAATCAGAAGCCAGAGGTCATGGCCACACGGGTGCAAATAGCAAGTGAGTGACCCCAGCCAGGGCCAGCTCTGGTCAGTCCAACAGAGAAGGCCCCTGAGAGCCACTCTGGGGTTTGATGTGTCCCCTGCCCTACTCTCATTTGCCCCAATCCTGGACAGGAAGACACAGACCAGGAAGGGCTAAAATGGTCACAGATGTGGGAGGTAGGGAACCCAGTTCTGGACGCTTTAATTTGAGTCACAAGAGGTGCCCTGGAGAAACACTGCAGGCCTCCATAACATGTATAAGTCCACAAAATGTGAGGCAAGGTGGAGAGAGGAATTCATGCCCCAGCACTGCAAGGCAGCCTCTTTAATGTTATCCAATGTTACGTATTTTAATTTGTTGTCTGCCACATTTTATTGTTTGAATGTTAAGATGTATTAATATGCACTATGTTCGTAGAATGTATGCCATAGGCAGGTTAATTTTATCTATTTTAATTGACTGTATGGACAGCGCTGTGTAAATTTGCAGCATTTTATAAATAAAGCTCAACAACAAAAACAACAACAACAACAACAACAACAGGGCAAATACACAGCTGCCAATTTTTGCCTCAGAGAGCCATGTAGATATTTCCCAGTATATTGGAAACGATGTTGTGCAACCATTTCAAACCTTAAAGAACCCAAAGATATAGCCAGTTTGTCTAGAGTCAATATGTAATGCTTATTTGCAACAACTTTAATGGGAGGTTTTGTGCGACATCATGTGAAATCATTTTTATACGTAATTACACTAATGATACTGCAAGACACAGCCTTCAGAACATCAAAAGGGATTACGAGGCGCTTGGTAGGAAGCTGAAAGGAATGGATGTACAGGTTGTCATCTCGTCTCTTCTGCCAGTTGGAGGGCATGGTCCAGGAAGGGAGAGGAAAA
>NW_024811014.1:0-2826 GCF_019175285.1 Sceloporus undulatus | reverse complement strand
GCTTTTGTTCCTTTAACTACTCTGTACTGAACTTGTCATCCTGTCACCATGCCCATATATTTTACATTCCTATTAAAAGTCACACTCCTCTCGACCCCCGTAATTCTTCACCATTGTCTGTGCTGGTTATGCTTGGCTGATAGATGTTGCAGTCCTGCAACATTTGAAGGAAGGATGATACATTCCCATCCCTGTTTCAAAGAATATTGAAAAGCACAAGTTTCCATTCCTTGAATGTGCACAAATAGTGTAGCATTGTAGTGTAGTTGCAATGTAGTGATTCCAGGCTAAGTTAAAGGCAATGTATGTGGCAGTTGAAAGCCGTATTTATTCTGAATTAGGGATAAAAGTGTAACCTTGTGCCAGTCACATATCATGCCTTTAGCACATTCTGCCTGGTTGGAAAGGTTTTTGTTCCATGAATCATTATTGCCAAGTCATGGTCTCAGATCCACATGATCTTCTTAGGAATGGAAATGGCAAGTCATGCAAAGGCAGGAGAGAGAGAGAACTGGGCATAGCTGTGAAAAGGGGAAGAATTATTGTCTACAAGGAAGCAAAAAAGAAGGAAGGGAAGAACTGAGGGACCAGCCTGGCATACAAATAGACAGAATATAGGGCTGCTACCTCTGCCCTTTAATATTTAGCCTGGTTTCCAAAAAAATAGGTTTTTTATTTGTTTTGTCTTTCTGGCATGGAATCAAGATGACAGAAAAAGCTTCACATGTAACTTTTGTATGCCAAGCTGTTGTCAAAGGCACAGGAGCACAGCCAATTATAGCATTGTCCACCCTTTCCTTCATCCCCAGCAGTTTGTAAAAGTCATTATGCAAGATGGTTGGCTTGGGGTGCATCTACTCTGCCAAATAATGAAGTTTGACAACACTTAAAATGCTTTCGCTCCATTCTATGGAATCCTGGGGTTTATCATTTTACAAGGTCTTTTGCCTTCTGTGCCAAAGGGTGCTGGTGCCTCACAAAACTACAAATCCATGGATTCTGAAGGATGGCAGTTAAAGTGGTGTCAAACTGCATTATTTCTACAGTGCAAATGCACCCTTGGTGTTGTATTTGGGTCCCACTTTTGCTTCTGATAACAACTGTGTACAGCCACAATGAAAAGCTCTGAAATTGACATAAAAATCATCTCCTAATTCCAAATATACATGTGCAAATTGCTTTGAGTTCCCGTTAAAATTCCAAGTATAGCTTTAAAACAGAATAAAAAGGAGAATTAGCTATACAATCCTGTCAAATAATCACTATTTTGTATGCATAATGTGATAGATCAAGCAGCAGCATGTCATTTGGGTATATATTTTTGACTCGTCTTGCATCTAGTTCACAGCTCAGAAAAGGTTTTCAATCACAGTTCCAAGAATCCACCCAGAAATTGTAGCCATTAGGCACACTGCCTGGGGATTCTGGGAATTGTATTCCAAAAGACCCTTTCCCTAGCCTCTGCCTTTGTTCATACACAGTTTAAGCTATGGAAGAACAAGAATTCTGGGCCATGTTGCCTTCATAATGTACAGGGAACCTACCAGTATGTTCATTTCTGAGTATGACGTACAGATTTTGTGGACCATAAAGGGACAAACCATAAAAGGACAAAGATTTTTGGACCATAAAGGAACATAAACAGGACATAAAGGCTCCATAAATAAAGGGCATCCCTTGTAATAAGGGACTGCTGATAACCATAGCCATGATGTTAGAAATTAGCCTCATGCAGGGAATTGTGCTTGAGAACATGGGATCCATTGCAGTGCCTATCCTGAAGACAGGTTTTCAGATAAAAGAAAATTTGTGAAGGATAAAGCAAAGGGGTCTTTTCCATAACAACCTTCCCATGTTAGACTCAGATTAGATGAGGAGTGGGAACTTTTTGTTTGTTTGTTTGTTTATGTTTATTCATTTCTTTTGTATGCCACCTTTCTCCCAAAGTGTGAACTATGCAGTCCTCCAAAAAGAGTTGGATTGCAGGGCCGCCATTCCTCACCATGAGCTCTAATGGCTGTGGCTGCTAGGAGTTGCAGTCCAACAACTTTAGGGAAACTGATTCCCATTCTTTCTTTATACAATATCCTATGAAATATGGGTAGAATCAGTAATACAGTATTACTTCATACACTGCTGCTATTGGTTTTCACATTATGATTTTGCAGGAGGGATTTAGCTTTGGTCATTGATTGACCAGAGTCTTAAACCTGGAGTTCACATGGTGGCAAATGACAAAGACTGCATAGCAGTAGGTTACAGTTGCTAACCCTCATGATACATTGGTTCCTCCACATTCACTGGGCTTAGGAGTGAAGGACCCTCGTGAATGTGGAAAAAACTCAAATTAAAAAAAAATCGTTTTACTTGAGAGAATACCTAGAAAAGTGTTTTCTCTTGGAACGTCTAGGAACTTTATCGCACCCGCTTTTTTCAACATTATGGGTACAGGAAGAGGACGCTCGTGTCCGCCACAACCACCCCAAAATGGATTTTACCACACGCCAAAGCATCCTCCAAAAGGCCCCGTTCCAACATGGTGCCCGTCAGCACTGAATGGGGACGGCTTGGCACTGGGTGATGGAACAGGGCCTTTTGGAGGATGCTTTGGTGTGCGATAAAATCCATTTTGGGGCGGTCACGCGAGCACACAAGCGTTCTCTTCCTATACTTGTAATGTTGAAAAAAGCGGGTGCGATAAAGTCCTAGGTCTTCCAGCAGAACTCTATGGTCAACTTCTGCCAGAGTTGTGCTGGAGGACCTAGAGATTCCTAGAGCAAACATATTAAAAAATGCAAATAATCAAATCCGAAAAAGTCACAGCCG
>NW_024811013.1:788-2826 GCF_019175285.1 Sceloporus undulatus | reverse complement strand
TGATCTTTTTTTGCTTTTGAAACCCTGGTTTAAAAGAGTCATAGTGCTCAAACTGTTATTATTATTACACTCTCCTCTCCATATTTGCGGCTTTGATATTTGCAGCTTTGATTATCCACAGATTCGATTAATATGTTCTCTCTAGGAAAATCTAGTCCTCCAGTGCAACTCTATGGTCAACTTTAACCAAAAGTTGCACCAAAGGACCTAGAGATTCCTTGAGAGCATACTCTGCTAGGCATTTGTAGCTCCTCCAGTGCAGTTCTATAGTCAGTGTTTGACAGACATTGACCACAGAGTTGCCCTGGAGGACCTAGAGATTCCTGGAGAGGTGTCCTCCTCTCAGGTAAAAACATGGTGTTTTTGTTATTTGCCTCACGGGAGTCATGTGCCCCTAACCCTAGTGAACATGGAGGGACAAGTGTATTGTTATTATTGACCTTTATTTATATAGCACTGTAAATGTACACAGCACTGTACATACAATCGATTAAGACAGGTAAAATAGATGAAATAAGCCTGCCAGTGGTGTATGACACCACATTAAGGGAGCTGTTGGCCTTCCAGAATTTCTGGATGGCCTTACCATTGGTCATGCTCTTTGGGGCATCAAAGGGGTATTTTTCAGACAGTGAAAAATAATCCAGGATTAATCCGGGTTGAATCTCCGTTGTTTGCATGCATCCTAAATGCACCCGATTAAGGTTGTTTGGGGGGCTTCAAACAGTAGCGTCATGGGGAGAGGGGGTACGGGCTGCACCGGGTGACACACCAGAAGGGGGGACACCCAGTCAGCCCCCCTGCAGCATCTATATGCATTGCCCCATCTGCACGCACACATGCTTTCTCCTGCCCCACTCCACACTTCTCCCCTGCACTGATATCACCCACCCACCCGCCTCTTTGCTTTTGCCTGCCCAGCAGCCTCCCACATCCCACTCACCTCTCCACCTTGCCCACTCCGGCCAGTGTGCGTGCCCAGGAACCATGCATGAAGTGACGTACTAGAAGTCCCACCCCCTGCACTGGGTGACACACAGTGCAGGAACACCTCTGGCTCAACACCTCCCCCCCCCCCCCCCCACACACCCTTAACCTGGGGGATTGATGATGCCAGGTTTTTCCTCAAGTTTTTTTTAAGATCTGTATCATCAGTAGTGTGAATAATTGATGTGAATAGGCCTGGAATAAAACTCTGCATGCCTTAAATGTATTCCAAATGCATTCGCATCACTGATACCATCTTTATTTGAATTCTTGCATGTGTGAGCAACCAAACTTGCAGAGACACGCATCGATGCAGTTACAAACCTGGAATATTTTTTTCTATTGCTGCAGCCTAAAATCGCACTGGCCTTTTTAGGTGGCGCATCGCACTGTTGACTCATGTTCATCTTGTGATCTATGTGGACTCCTAGATCCCTTTCACACATAGTTTCATTCAGCCGGGTGTCCCCCATCCTAAATCACTGCATTTCATTTTTCTGTCCTAAGTGTAGTACCTTACATTTCTCCATGTTGAATTTCGTTTTGTTAGCTTTGGCTCAGCTTTCTAGTCTATTCAGATCATTTTGAATTTTGATCCTGTCCCCTGGGATATTAGCTACTCTTTCTAATCTGGTGTCATCTGCAGATTTGATAACTATGCCCCCCAATACTGTCATCCAAGTTATTGTTAATAAAGATGTTGAACAGCACTGGGCCCAGGACACCCCTCTGGTCACTTCTCTCCAGGATGAAAAGGAGCCATTGGGTTCAGCCAGTCAACCAGTTACAAATCCATGTAACAGTTGCCTTGTCTAGCCGCATTTTACAAGCTTGTTTGCAAGAATGTCATGGAGAACCTTGTCAAAGGCCTTACTGAAATCAAGATGTACTATTTACACAGCATGCCCTTCATCCACCAAGCTAGTAATTTTATCAAAAAGGGAGATTAGATTTGTCTGGCATGACTTGTTTCCCTGAAACCCATGTTGACTTTTTGTGATTATGGCATTGCCTTCTAGATGTTCACAGACTCTCTGTTTAATGATCTGCA
>NW_024811013.1:0-688 GCF_019175285.1 Sceloporus undulatus | reverse complement strand
GAACCTTGTCAAAGGCCTTACTGAAATCAAGATGTACTATTTACACAGCATGCCCTTCATCCACCAAGCTAGTAATTTTATCAAAAAGGGAGATTAGATTTGTCTGGCATGACTTGTTTCCCTGAAACCCATGTTGACTTTTTGTGATTATGGCATTGCCTTCTAGATGTTCACAGACTCTCTGTTTAATGATCTGCTTGATAAGAGTTATGCCTTCAGCAATCTAGTTATATCCCTGCCCCAGAGTGTTTTGGACTACATAGCATACCAACCCTAGTCAACATGGCCAGTTAAAGGTTTATGGGAGCTATAGTTGCAACCATCTAGAGCAGTAATTCTCAAAGTGGGCAATATGGCTACCAGGAGGTGGTGGAAAGATCCAGGGGGGCACTGAGGGGGAAAGGGGCAACAGAGAGGCCATGAGAGGAAAAGGAGATGGCAGGGGGGCTTTCAGTCAAAGTACCAGTGACAAGGGAAACCAAACCTCTTTTCCACAGCCTGCTGATCACTTTATGGGGTGTTTTCTCCCATTTTTGACCTCAGATGAGCTCACTCTCTTAGCTGTGTATTTTGCTAGTAGTGATGGTTGGGAAATTCTCATGGGTGCAGGACATTGCTTCTGAGGCTTGGAGCAGTACCATTCTCTAACTGGAATGAGGTGTTGGAGTATGTGGTGATAGTGGTGGGG
>NW_024811012.1:0-2826 GCF_019175285.1 Sceloporus undulatus | reverse complement strand
CAAGTTGACAGAATTTGTGCAAATTGCTGCCAGGTTTTTGTTTTTTTAAAAGGAGGGGAGACGCACCCATTCCGTTGGCCAATGGCTGTAGGAAACGTCACCTTTGACGAAAGTGGAAGTGAATTTGATTGACAGCAAAGTAGGCTTCATTTTAAACCAGTACCGCAAATGTGAACTTCTGAGGGGTAAATTGCCCTGATTGAGGTAAAAGATAGTGGGCACTTGTTTCCGAGCAGATTCGAGAGGAGGGGACCCAGGTCTGCACAGTTCTATCCAGGGCAAATGGGCGAGTGGGAACGGAGCCTAAATCGTCCTCTAAAATATATACCATTACAAATGGAGGTGGAACATTTTTGACTCTCTTATAACAGATTGGGTGGATACGCCTGCTGGAAGAGATCTGTCTTAAGTGTCTTCTTAAAGGCATCTAAGGTGGTGATGAGACAGATCTCCTCCGGCAAGCCATTCCACAATTTAGGGGCTATGGCAGTGAATATTCTGTGGGAAGTTGTTGTTAACCTGGTCTTTACATGCTCTAATAAATTGTTCCCAGATGTTCTGAGAGTGTGAGCCAGATTGTGTAGGGAGAGGTGTTCCCTCAAATAACTCAGGCCCAAGCTATGTAGGGCTTTAAATGTAATAACCAACACTTTGTACTCCACCCAGAAGCTGATTGGCAGCCAACGAAGAGATTTTAATACGGGTGTTATATGGTCTGACCTAGATGTTCCAGTGACTACTCTGGCTGCCTTGCTATAAAGGTAGTCCCATATAGAGCACATTACAGAAATCTAGATGAGAGATTATCAGTGCATGTACTACTGCTTCAATGTCCTTTTGGTCCAGGTAGAGATGCTGTTGGCATATCAACCAAAGTTGGTACCATGCACTCCTGGCCATCATATCCACATGGGATGATACTGTAACTGTAAAGATGAGTCCAGGAGTACTCTGGTGCCACAACAAACAAAAAATCCCAGTATTAAGCCATGGCAGTTAAAGTAGTGTCAAACTGCATTAATCCCACAGTGTAGACATGGCCTTAGAGGTAACTAAGACTATTGATTTCCTTCAGTACTTAAAACTAGGGGTGGTTGATTTAACTCTTTAGCTTGAAAATTATTTTGAAGAAATTATTTTAAACTGTTTTCATATATATATATATATATATATATATATATATATATATAATGATAGAGAAATGCTTTAAATATTTTTAAGCGCTAGTGTCAACGTATTCCAAGTACATCAGGTACTCCAATGTCAAGGTTCTCTGATGCTGAGTAACTTCTGCAAGCTATGTGAGGATAGCACTTCCAGCACAACTGTAGAAACTTGCATCTGGCCTTCAAACCAGCTCTGCACTGTGTGAAGGGATAGTGGACAATTCTTATTATGCGGGGTCTCTCCCATGTTCAGTGCAAAAGCATGCAGATTCCACTTCCCTTCTTCCAAGTGTGAAGACAAACAGTAAACCTCCTGATCAAGAAATCTTCCAAAACTTGTGCAAAATTCAGAAATGCTCAGAAAAACAGCAAACTTCCATGCTTCTCCAAGACTTGGTACAAAAGGGGCACTATCACATGCCCATTAAACAACTTGGAAAGGAGCAGGGAAGGTGTGTTTCATCATCATAATCAACATCATCACTACAGCCAGTTCCAAATGGATTGGCAAAACATCTGAATGAAATCACCAGAATCACAAAACAAAAAAATGACACTACTTGGAATGCACCACATTATTTTATGGCAGCTCTACATTCCTGGATAGAGTCCAAATCAATGACGATCCAAAACTCTACTCAGGTACACTGACAGTTTGTGAAACTGAGATGATAATGATTGTGGTGATGATGATGATATACTGACATGTGCATTTGTAGAACCCTGGACACCGGATTTGAGAACCATATCCTAATAATCATATAACAAAGCAGATAATTTCCTTTTGTTAACTGAAATAGGAGCCAAACCACTTCTTAATGCAGTCAGCAGTTTATAAGGGGGAAAAATAAACAAAAAAGTGAGCAAATAAATGCTTTTATTTCTTATTGTTCCAGGAATGTATGCAAAGTCTTGTCTGCGCTGCAAAAATAAAGCAGTTTGACACCACTTTAAAGTCCCTTGCTCAATGCTATGGAATTCTGGGATTTGTAGTTTTGCAAGATATTTAGCTTTCTCTCTCAGAGAGCTCTGGCACCACCCCCCCACTACAAATCCCAGAATTCCATAGCACTCACCCATGGTAGTAAAGTGATATCAAACTGTCTTATTTCTTTAGTGCAGATGCAGCCTCAAGTAACAATCTAACAGAATAGCATTCCAACTTGTAAAATGGCACCTGTGCCTAGAACCTGGATTAAAGTAATAACAAAAATGTTCTTTTGTGGTCTTCTCACACTACAATAGCCTCTTGCTGTCTAGCAATATCCACTTCCTATCAACTGAATGCCAATTTTAAATTATCTGTCCTCATCTTTCGAAAATAACAGAAGACCACAGATCTGAAGAATCACTTTCATGTCACTTACATGAATCAGTGCAATTAAAGCCTGAATAAAAGTAATCCTGCCAAGAGCTAATAGAATATTAGTGGCTTATTAACTTGGGGATAAGCCAATGTGGTATAGTGGTTTGAGCATTGAACCATGGCTGAAGATACTAGGGTTCAAATCCCCACTCAGCCATGGAAACCCACTGCGTGAGCTTGGCCACAAGCAAAAAAACCCTCTGAACAAATCTTGCTAAGAAAGTTGCCATAAGTCGAAAATAACTTGAATCATAGAATCATAGAATCATAGAATCGTAGAGTTGGAAGAGACCA
>NW_024811011.1:0-2826 GCF_019175285.1 Sceloporus undulatus | reverse complement strand
GCTAAATACCTTGCCAAACTACAAATCCCAGGATTCCATAGGACAAGTTGTGGCAGCTAATGTGGGTGTCAAACTACTTTAATTCTGCAGTGTGGATAATATACCCCGAGACATGGAGAAATGATATGAAAAGATCATATTTTTTCCAGTATTGTTCACCAGTGTGCATTTGGAGACAGCATTTTCCTTGTGCGGGAGTGTGTGCCGGAGAAAGAAATTTGGATTATGGGTGTATATATTTCAGGTAGTATCTCTCTTTGTGTGGATAGACAGCTCTAGTTGATAAGTGTCTCTTGGCTGGTGTAGGTCTTTGTGTGTATGTTTGTGTGTGTGTGTGAGAGAGAGAGAGAGAGAATTGCCCTTTTCCAGAGGATAGCCAGCCAGTCGGGTTGTGTGGGTGGAAATCTGCGGAGGAGTTGAGTGGAAGGAGCTTGCGTCTGCTCCCCACAGCATGTGTGGCTGGATGAGCCATTGTTTGTGGCTCTCTGGATGCTTGTAAAAGAAAGAGATGAAGCAGGGCCAGGTTACTTGATGCGGGAAGGCCAGCCAATCTGTAACTCTCTGTGTGTGCATCTCTATGTGTGTTTGAGAGCAAGGTATGGAAGAGACGGAGGGAAGGAAGGAAGGAAGGAAGGAAGGAAGGAAGGAAGGAAGGAAGGAAGGAAGGAATTTTGTTCTTATGTGCCTTCAAGTAATTTCTGACTTATGGCCATCTTATCATGGGGTTTACTTGACACAATTTCTTCCAAGGGGGCTTGCCATGGCTTTCTTCCAAGGCTGAGAGAATGAAACTTGCTGAAGAAAGGTTTCTATATCTGAGTGGCGATTCAAACCCTAGTCCCCCAGTGACCTAGGGTTTGCCTACGTGACTTATAAACCCCGAATTCCCCCAGTTCGCATTGTGTGGCCCTAAACCTAGAATTGGGTCCATAACCCAATTCAGGGTTTCCACCCCTTGTCCCACATTGAAAAGACTAACCTCTTGCTCTGGGTTTTCCAGAAAACCAAGAGCAAAATGGAATGGCGATAGGCAGCTGCCTTCCCATGCAGTCCCTGCAGGCGTTCCTGCAGAGTTGCTCTGAGGTCAGAACAGCTTCCCAGTGACTACACATCTCATCTTCCACCCCCAAATGTCTGGAAGCCCCCAGGAACTTTGCATTTAAATAGCAGCTTTGCATTAAAACAGGGCATAGTGTCCCCCTCCCACACACACACACATGTACACACATTTGTTTTCCTGTCAAAGCAATAATGCGATTTAATGCGAGGCACCTTTTGGTGATGATGTTAAATTTAATTTTAATTATTCGTAGGATCTTAGATGACCTGGTGTGTTACATAACATCACAGAGGCATGAAGAAAGCCCTTTACTGAATTTTGCAAAAGTGTGCAATGGCCATTGATGTTAATCTATGTTTGGGGTCAGATTTTCTCCCCTGTTTCGGAAGATAACAGTCTATAGGTACTTGTGTGCAAATGAGAAATGAAAGTGAGTATGTGTGTGTATGTGATGTGATGTGAGAGCTGGTATGTGAGTATGTGTTTGTGCATGAGAAAATGAATGTGTGTGTGTAAGAGAGAGAGAAAGACACACAGAGAGAGAAGTGTGTGTAAGGCTGCATCCATACTGCAGAAATAATTCCGTTTGATACCACTTTAACTGCCATGGCTCACTGTTATGGGTGAATGGATAACCATGTGAATGAGTATTGGGATGCAATCTGGGAACCAAAGAAGACATGATGTGAGAAAGAGTGTGCATGTCAGAGAGAAAGTGAGAGAGTTATGAGGGCTTGTGCGCATGAGTTTGTGTATGGGAGAATGCGGAAAAGTGGGTCTGTTAGGAAGAAACAGAGTTGTGAGTGTATTTTGGAGCGAAAGAGAATTATGTCAAAGTGCTTGTGTGAGTATGCATTTGTGTTGTTGTGGTGGTGGTATGCCTTCAAGTTGTTTCCAAATGACGGTGATCCTAAGACCTATCATGGCTTTTTCTTGGCAAGATTTGTTCAGAGGAGGTTTGCCATGACCTTCCTCTGAGGCTGAGAATGTGTAACTTGCCTGACGTCATCCAGTGGGATCCATGGCCAAGTTGGGAACCAAAGCCTGGTCTGCAGAGTCCAATACTGAAGCACCATGAGACAGTAAATGAGTAAGATTTTGGAGGGAGGGCAAGAAAGGGAGTTGTGAGTTTGTGAGAGGCACTGTGCTTGGGTTTTTGAGAGAGGGAGAGTTATATGAGTGTGAGAGAGAAGCAGAGGGGGAGTGTGTACGAGAGATGGGACTGTCGCTCCCGATTCCCTCAATGTCACGTAAAGAATGAGCCCAGCTCTGCCTACAGGACATGTCTTCTTCTCTACCCACAAGGGAAGTCCAAAGGGGATTCATAGAATCATAGAATCGTAGAGCTGGAAGAGACGGCAAGGGCCAGTCCAACTCCATTCTGCCATGCAGGAACTCTCAATCAAAGCATCCCCGACAGATGGCCATTCAGCCTCTGCTTAAAGACCTCCAAGGAAGAAGATTCCACTATACTCCGAGAGAGTGTGTTCCACTGTGAAACAGCCCTTACTTTAAGAAGGAAGCTCATCCACCTTTCTGTCCTCTGCTTCCACCCTCAAACTTAACGGAGAGAGACAAATGAGGACAATGCACATGTAGACTTAGAGGGGTTGACCAATACACATTTGAATGAAGCTGGGGGTGGAATGGTTCGGGAAGGATATGTTCCTTGAGGGCTATTAGCCATGGTAGCAGGGCTAGCCCAAGAAAGTTGGTGGCCAGAGGCAAAGAATAAGGTGGCACTTTATCTCCATCACCCCTTCCAC
>NW_024811010.1:0-2826 GCF_019175285.1 Sceloporus undulatus | reverse complement strand
ATGGCATAAGAGGATACGACTTTCAAGTTACACTAAAATCTTTATCTGTCAAAATAAAAAGATGGTGGGATGAAGTGGGCAATTTGTGGTCATCCAGATGTTGTTGGATTATAATTCCCATAAGTACTGTGCTGGCTAGGGCTACTGGGAAATGTAACCCAACAACATATGGATGGCCACAAGTTGCTCACTTCATTCTACCACCTTTTTATTTTGACCGACAAAGATTTTAGTGTAACTTGAAAGTTGTATCTTGGTCACAAGTTGTCCATCCCTGTTGACAGAATCTAGGGTGGTTGTAGGCTGAGAGTGCCTTGAAGTCACCTGCTGACTTATGGTGGCCCCACAAATTTCATTGGGTTTTCTTAGACAAGGAATACTACGAAGTGGTTTGCCAATTGCTTTCCTTTGAATATAGTCTACAGCACATGGCAATCCCTGGTTGTCCTCTTTACAAGCACCAATGAGGTCTACCCTGCTAAGTTTGTAAAATAAGATGTGATTTGGCACCTTTACGGTATTTAGGCAATAGATTGAGAACAAGCAAATAAAAATGAATCATTTCCAAAGATGGAAAAATGCAGTGCTGAGAATAAGCTGCAGTTATCTCTCTAGAGCTACATTTCATACAAATTCAGTTCATAATATTTAAAAAGCTGCAAAAACTAGTGCACAATTAATAATGTGTTTATTATTTTCTCACTTAACAGCCAGTAGTCTCCAAAGCACATATATTAACTCACTGAGACAGAACTCAGCTGGCTAGGCTTCAAATAGAGAACCAGTATTGGAGCACTGGACAATGACTCTGGAGAGCAGGGCTTGAATCCTCACTTGGCCATGAAAATCAACCGGGTGACCCTGAGCAAGTCACACTCTCTCAGCCTCAGAGAAGGGCAATGGCAATGGGATGAGTTTGCCTTAGGTTTGCCATAAATTGAAAATGGCTTAAAGGGACATAATACACACACACACACACACACACACACAGACAAACAGAAAAACACACAGGTTTCACTTGAGCTATCACCTTCTGTGGATCAAGGGTGAGGGACTGGGGGAGACTGTACACACAGAACTGAGAGATAGTGCCTCCAGATTTCGGGGATTAGGATTCAGATTTAGCACATGCAGAAAACCACTCATGATTAGCAAGGTGACACTGATCTTTTTGCTAGTCATTGCTGTTTTGGCCTATGTTGACATTGTCTCTTAAGTGCAGGTGGAGTGAGAGAAACGATACCATCCTTTTCAGCTCCTGTGGATTTTTAGCTTTTCCATTTCTGAGTGTGGGTTTTATTATTATAATCGCTGAGAGGGGAATTCAGTAGTGTTTGGCTTCTTTTTCTTTGTGCTGCTGTGAAAGGCAACAGATGTTTTTAATCACTGATAATGAAATATTCCGATATTTGGCATCGGGATCAGCTTTCTTGAGGGATTGAATTCATCTACCTCCTAATCTCATTCCCAGGTTGTACAGTTTCTTGAAATACAGATGTATCTACTGGTTACTCCTGAACAGAAAACAAAGGAGGAAATAATATTTTTTTGCTCATAGACAACCTAGATTATTTATAGCTGATAGGAAGACCAGAGAAGGCTGCCCTTAGCACTTTAACACTGAACACGACCATAGCATTACTGTTAACAATATAAAGACTTTGTATTGTTCACTGTTTAAAGTTTGGAAGGATTGAGTAGAACCTTGTTGATAACATATGCCAGTGTTAGTATATTTAACTCAGGGGTTACCTTTTTAGAATGTGATGCAAGGATCATGTCATGATTATGGCTATCCAAGTGGAGGTCTGTGGATGTACCACTGTATAATTGACTGTGCTCTTCAGATAACTGCATCCCCAATTTGACTTGGCTCATCTCGGTTGTGTAACAAGAGCATGCAGTTAGTGGCAATCCATTACATGGGTAGCATAGCACACCTATGATATAGCTTGTTGTGTACCTTCAAGTCAGTTCTGACTTATGGAGACCCTAAGGTGAACCTATAATGGGGCTTTTGTGGCACGATTTGTTCAGAGGAGGTTTTGCCATTGTCATCCTCTGGGGCTGAGAGAGTGTGACATCCCAAAGGTCACCCAGTGGGTTTCAAGGCCTGGTCTCTAGAGTCATCGTCCAACACAAACCACTACACCATGCTGGCTCCTATGACATTGCTATGCTGGTGTATATATATATATGTGTGTGTGTATATTCCTCTCTCCCAATATAAGAACGTATAATCTTGCAAACTCTTCCATTCAGACATCTCTAGCAACAGTGTTGTGTCCCTTCCTCAGCAGTAGAGGGACGGGAAAGATGATGGTTGCCAGAAAAAGAGGGAGAGCGTCTCTGCCCTCTTTACAATCTGGGTTTACCCACCCATCCACCAGCATGTAGCCCTCATCCTTATATAATGTTGTCTGCCTCAGCTATAAGATGAGAAAGTCTTCAAAACAAGAAATGCCACATGAATGTTTCCAAAAGTGGAAAAAGAGAAGATTATATTACTCCTTTGTTCTTTCCTATTTTATGCCACCCCTGTCTACTATTACAAAATGAGGCCTATGGGCAGAAACCCATCATCCAGGGCAGTTATTCCAAAAAAATATTTTAATGACCCATTCAGCTATTCTCCAATTAATTTTTTTTTACATTAAAGGAACAGAATCCTCCATGTTAATAAAATAAATATATAAACATTGGAATTCTTGTGGTCCAGCGTGTTTGTTTCTAGATGTGGAAAGCTAAAAAAACTGAATTATGCATCAGCTGAAGAACATTTTATCTTTGTGTAAACAGGATGCACTTAAATTTCATATCATCATT
>NW_024811009.1:0-2826 GCF_019175285.1 Sceloporus undulatus | reverse complement strand
AAAGGTAGCCCCATGTAGAGCACTGAACTTAAGAACTGAACTTGAAAACAGGCCCTTGTTTTCATACATATTAAGGGTTCCATTTAGCAGTTATGAGCAATGTCTATGAAGAGAGGAAAGCGTGACACAAAAATTCCTCTTTCTCTAATGTTTCTTTTCCAACCTGAGCTTGCTTAGCTCCGTGGTTGATTCCAGAGGCCCTTTGTCACTCGAAATGCTGGAGTCTGGGGAGGACACTCACAAGTGCTATGATTTTAGGGGACTTTCATACTTAGCTCCAAGGAGAAATTGAGGCAACAGTGACATCGGGATTCATCCCAACTATACCAGGCCTGAAAGAACACAGAAGTCCAGAGACATTTCAAATAAGTTTTTGTGTTTTATTTAGGGGAAAAGCAAAATACATGCACGCACACACACATATACACATATATACACATATAGGTGTTCACGTACACACAGAAGAACTGGGTAACAAAGATAGGAGTGGTGAATAGTATTAGGTTTTCCTAATTGTAATACGTTACCTAGATGGCTCTTGATCCCAATTGCTGAGGGTCCAGAAAGGGGAGAGGAGTCAGTAACTCCAACGGCAAGTGCAGCTGGCGAGTGTAGTGAAGTGTTTAGCAATGTAAACCAACGGAGTGTCTGTCTGCAACTGAAGAACAGCCAGTTGGGGCTGATATTTATACTGAAATTATTGCTTGGTGACAGAAACCGAGCATTTGAAAAGGTTTAAATTGCTTTAGGATGTTTCCTGGTGGGAAAAGAATTATCTGAAACTGAAATAAATGCAATGAGTGCTTGGTGGAAATACTTCAGCCAAAAAGGATTGTCCCATTGGCTCTTAGGTCCTTCTTGGCTCTGAATTTTGGTCCCATTCACAAGACACTGTATAGCAGGGGTAGGCAACTTTTTTGAGCTGGGGGCCAGGTTGCTGTCCCTCAGACAACTGGGGGGCAGAAGCCGGGGGTGGAGCTTCCACCCTCCGGGGGGCAGAGCCACATGCCGGGGGTGGGGCATCCACCCTCCAGGGCAGAGCCACATAACAGGGGTGGAGCTTCCACCCTCCAGGGGCGGAGCTTCCACAGAAGTATCATCATCATCATCACCAACTCCACTGCTATCATTGTTACAGCAGACCTTTCAGCAATAAATGTACCAAAAATACACAGAAATGCACTTTGGAAAGTCACACTCCTCCTCCTCTTTCTCATTGAGAGGGGATTTTGCACATAGAACACCAAGGGCAAGTGAAAATAATAATAATAATAATAATAATCAGTTACAAGCATGGAAACTACTAAAATGCAATTCAAAATAAAAGGCAGCAAGCAAAGAAAAGCCACAAAGTACTACTGGGAGGGCATTTTGCAAAGAACACCCACCTAACCCCCTCCCCCAATGAACCAACCTGTGGCTGCAGCTGTTGCTCTGGCTCCGTTTCTCCCTGGCTTTGCCCTCCTTCTGCTGGCTCCCCCTCCTCCTCCTTTCCCTGCTCTTGGGAGGAGGAGGGCGGAGGGCGAGGTGGAGCCTGCTGCAGGCCCACTGCAGCCCCTGGAGCCCTGTTGGAGTGCTCTAGGGGCTGCAACGGGCCTGCTGCATGGGCGCCGCCATTTTGTTTTTCAAAATGGCAGTGAAATCTCGTGTGACCTTTGCCATCCTGAGGTCTCCCGAGATTTTTTCCGCCATTTTGAAAAATAAAATGGCGCCCGGAGCGGCAAAAAAACGGGGGAATCGGCGGCAATCGGCGGCAGGAGTGCTTGGGGGCTGCTTGGAAGGCCTTGGTGGGCCGGATGCGGCCTGCGGGCCGCAGGTTGCCTACCTCTGCTGTATAGCATAGTCTGAAGGCGACATTCCCAGAGCTCAACAATAAGATAGCAGAGTACAGAAGCAAATCTCCAGATATAGGCATTGGCAATGCACTGACCAGTTTCCACACTTAAAAATAACTCACAGATACAGTTGATTTCCTCCAAGTCCTTGATGGGTCTTTAGATTGAGTTGTAATATAAAACAAATATTTACCAGCTCTCCTCTCTGACTTCCATCCACTTCACAAAATTTTCTACACCCAACTCCAACCCACATGAATCCACATGTGAGTTGTATACTGTATTGGTTATGAGTCATCTCCTGGCGCCACACAGCATGAAGCATCCTCTGCAGTTACCTTGCATCATGCCATGTGGTCAGACTCAACACTCTATGGCAGTCTCACAGGAAATGAGGCCACTTTTCAATTAAATAGTTTTACATATATTTAATGGAATATTTTTCAATGGCCTGACTATCTGCTTCTACTGATTTCCTCATGGCACTTCCCACTCAATCTCTTCTTTGGTAGCTCCTATGAATAAGGATACAATCATTGTATGGATTTGGAGCATCCAGAACAGGGTCATGCTCAGGGCACTCACACCAACTTTATTAATTTAATCTCAAATAGGGAGGGGTGAACGTGGGGCTAAATCTTGGGGCAACTCTTTCCTCTCTTAACACTGAGATTCGGTCTTGTCTGTCATTGTCCTCCTTTACAGAAGAATTTGTCAGGGGTGAGAGAGTCCACACAAGAAAGAAGTCACATAAATGCCAGTATTGTGGGAAACATTTTGCTTACAAGTCAGTCCTTGTCAAGCATCTGAGAATCCACACCGGAGAGAAGCCATACAGATGCCAGCATTGTGGGAAAGGCTTTTCTCAGATGTCAAACCTAGAGACACATCAGAGATTCCACACAGGAGAGAAGCCATACAAATGCCAGCATTGTGGGAAAGGCTTTTCTCAGAAGTCACACCTAGTGACACATCGGAGAGTCCACACAGG
>NW_024811008.1:0-2826 GCF_019175285.1 Sceloporus undulatus | reverse complement strand
AGAGGGAATCGTGGCAGCCATTCTCTGGTCTTCATCACTCGTCATTAGTGCGAGAAAGTTTTCCCCACAATGGATAGTAGGCACAGGCCTGGTTGTTAAAAGATCTACAGAGCAAGGCAAAGGAGGAATAGAATTTTCTGCCCATGGAGTTGAACTTTTTAACTTCCTTCTTGGCTGGAGTGGAATGGAGCTGTCAATATGCCCAGAACTAAGCAGTGTCAATGATTATGATTTGGACGCTGTTCTAGTCAGGGCACGGCTGAATCCTGGATGCTTTAAAGGTTATTAATTTTCATGAATAGAATATGTAGTTGCCCATGATTTCCAGATGACCTGGGCTAAGTAGGGCAACACTGGCAGAGCAACAGATATGGTGGCTTGTGTCTGAACTCAGCGAAATATGAGGTCATCAATCTGTGGTTGTGGTTGACCTACAGTTAAATCAAGCAATTTTGTCATTCTCATCATTTGATCAATGAACATCTTAACGTTGTCTGTGGGTGAGGAAGGGTCTGGAGGACCAAGAGTGAGTGGAGAAGACTTCGAAGCAGGAACAGTGACTGAATTGGAGTCTGACCTGAATCTGAAGTACTGATGACCAAGGTGGATTGTAGCTGAAGCTGGGTAAAGCCAGCAGGGTTAATAATGACTGTTTATACTGTAGTTTTTTTGGTGGTTTTTTGGGACTATGTGGCCATGTTTGGAAGTGTTTATTCCTGATATTTTGCCAACATCTATGGCTGGCATGTTCAGAGAATGCTGGCATGGAAGTGCTGAAAAACCCACAAAACACTATAGATGCCTGCTGTGAAAGCCTTTGACTTTACAATTACTGTTAACTTTGTTAAAACAGCAGCCTGTTTAGAGGCTTCTTGCTGTGCTCCAAAGGAGGATTGACCCAGTTGTTTCACTGAGGCCTCTCCTATACAGCATATCCAGAACTCTGAATAGTTAGAGTGGTAGCTGCACCAGTTGTAGTATGTTTGGGACACCTGTGTTGAGGGAATCTATGAGTTATATAACAGTGGCGCATAGCTTCATAATAGTACATAAAATCCTGCCAATACTGACTGTCATATGCAAAGGATTCACTATACATAAGAGTAGTGGTATTCCAAGACCATGACCAAGAGCATCCACTATCATGGCATCTGCAGTGCATAAACTACCATGGTGTCTGCAGTGCTTATGAGGCTGATGACTTTGTCAATGATGACAATGCTCTCTGGAGCGAGATCTGGAAGTTGAACAGGAACCAGAGCTCATGGGTGATCTCACGGCCAATCAAGATAGGGACTTACAAGATGAAAATTGGTGTATCTTTGGGACAGGGATGGTGGTTCAGATAAAGGCCCAAAAGATGGAGACGGTCTAGTATACTGCTCTTGCCTTGAAGGAGCAGGTGAAACTGTCACCTGTACAACCAGTGAGGATTCCAAGATCTCACTCTTGGAGATACTGCTTTAGGGAATGGATGACTACTACCAAATGTTCCACAACATGATCGGGCAAGTCTTTATGGGAGTCTTCTTGAAGTGGCTGTGCTTCCAAGGTATGAGAAGTCACTTCAGACTAAGAGGTGCCAGACCACATTAGAGCAGATGGTTAGGTTTGAGGTGCAGACTGAGATGAATGATTCTCCTTGTCCCCAGGACATGCTGCAACTTGTATTTTGCACCAATTCCTGACCTAAACATTTCCCTGGTGTTGGGGGATGTGCACAGGCCTCTCAAGTATTGCAGCTCAGACAGGAACTTTTAAGTGCATCAGAGATGGTGTGAAAAAATTAGCATTTTGCCCCATGAAGAGAGGACCCCACAAATGGAACCAAAACAGACTTCAGGAATCTTTCAGTCTCAACGTCGATGGTCAGTCAAGCTTTTCAGTGGTGTGCATCCCAGTAGTGGATGGCCACATTGGAACCGGAGATTGAAGGGCCTATTTGTAAAGGAGCACCTTTAATCACAACTCCCTGTTCTTCTTTTCCTGTAGTATGAAATTGGAACAGTGGTTTCAAGTAGAAATCAGATGTGCCTCACCCAAACAGCTTAGGCACTTCAAGTGTCATAAGAGACGCACTTTTTAAACAATGCCAGGGAGAGATTCAAGCTCCAAGGACAAGTGTGGCTTTGTTCGCCAAATGTTAGATGGCATGAGAAATCCAACTTGGCAAAGCCAGTATCCAAGCCACCAAGGACGGAAGCAAAAGTAAAAACAATGAAGAGCAGTTCCTCACACTGCTGCTACAGTGGCAGACAAAAAGGAAGAAGCAGTTTCACTTCTATTAGATTCTGGAAGTTTCCAAAAGGTTCTCTGTGCAGACACAGGATAATCCCATTTGTGTGCAGTACAGAGACCATGAAGAAGAAAGACATAATACACAAACGCTGCTTTGCAATGCAATACACATAGGTTTGTGATAGACATAAAATTCTTTTAATGTCCTAACCAACTAGTTTCTAATTCAAGTCCTGTGAGGAAAGAGTGGGGAAGCTATGGCTGTGGGCTACGCACACAATCTGCCCAGGATTTGTTTGCAGCCCCCTGAGCACCTCTGGACCTATACACCACCACAAAATGTGTGTGTGTGATTTTTTTAAAAAAAAAACAGTAAATTACAATTGCTTAAGACAGGATTGGGAAAAATATTTGGTATCTGCAACTCTCAATGCCCAAGGTGTGTGTGTGTGTGTGGGAGCCTGAAATAGCTAAAAATCTGTATCCATAGAATGAAAACCATTTTAAAAAATGGCCTTTTCTGGAGGAGGAAGAAGAAATGAAGCCCACCACAGGGGTGACAACTGGCTTCTACAGTTGCCCACCCAG
>NW_024811007.1:1981-2826 GCF_019175285.1 Sceloporus undulatus | reverse complement strand
AGTCACAAGCAGCACAAAATGGCCACCAGAACACAAAATGGCTGCCTCTGCCTGAGCGCTTGGCAGTTGGCAGTTTGAGGCCTTCAGGGAACCCAAAATGGAGGATGAAAGGGCTCCAAAGTCAGAAGGGACCCCAAACAGCATTTCCAAACCTTAACAACACCTAAAATCTTTCCTGATGCCATAATATAGAGATTCACTGAGATACTCTTTATAAATACGTCTTCCCATGTCTTTATAAATAAATAAAATTTAATAATACTAATGCTAATAATAGTAATAATAAGTTATAACCAGGAGATTTCTCCCTGTGGCTTCTCCCCAGAGGCCTCTGCGTATGCTCAGGAGCCCCTTCTTCTTCTCCTTCTTCCTCTGCAGAATCCTCCAGAGGTCTCTCTGCTCCTCCTCCTCCTTAGGCTCTTCTTCTAAGCCTTTCTCCTTCTCCTCCTCCTCCTCCTTAGGCTCTTCTTCTAAGCCTTTCTCCTCCTCCTCCTCCTCCTCCTCAGGACCTTCTTCTAAGCCTTCTTCCTCCTCTTCCTCAGGCCCTTCCTATAAGCCCTTCCTCTTTCTCCTCCTCCTCCTCCTCCTCCAGCCCTTCCTCTAAGCTTTCCTCCTCCTTTTCCTCCCAGACTTTGGGGGAGAATTGTGTGCCTTCAATTCCTTTCCTAAGGCAACACTGTCACAGGAGTCTCTTTGTAGGTTTTGTCGAAGGGTGTTTACCATTGCCATCCTTTGAGGCTGAGAGAGTGTGCCTTGGGGGCTGGGGGTGTGCTGCGTGCCTTGAACTCGTGTCTAGTGACCCTATTCCCAGGGTTTCCTTGCCTTCAGTTTTGCCTTCCACTTTG
>NW_024811007.1:0-1881 GCF_019175285.1 Sceloporus undulatus | reverse complement strand
AAGGCAACACTGTCACAGGAGTCTCTTTGTAGGTTTTGTCGAAGGGTGTTTACCATTGCCATCCTTTGAGGCTGAGAGAGTGTGCCTTGGGGGCTGGGGGTGTGCTGCGTGCCTTGAACTCGTGTCTAGTGACCCTATTCCCAGGGTTTCCTTGCCTTCAGGTTGGCCTTCCACTTTGCCCTTTGTCTTCCTCTGAGGCTGAGAGAGTGTCTGCTGCCCAAGTTTTTCCTGCAGTGGGTTTCATGGCCCAGAATGAATGCCATTTCCCATCATGTAGATGTGAGTGTGTGTGTGTGTTGTCTGCCTTTCAGTTGGCCATTGGTCTTCCTCTGGGGCTGAGAGAGTGTGACTTACCCAAGGTCACCCATTTTATATAATGGGACTTTAGCACCCATGGATTTTGCTATCCAAACCAAATCCCAAAGGATACCAAGGGCCCATTGTTTTTCCATCTTTTTTTGCAAACAGCAAAGCATATCTTGCTTGCCTGATCTTTGCATGTTCAAAAGCAGTGTTGGGCAAATGCTAAGAGCTGCCTTGTGGGTTAGGAAGAGGGTCCTGGAAAACAGTCCTCTTCCTCTGGACCCACAGACTCAGAAAGACATGGGATCCCCATTCAATGGGACCCCTTTCTTTGAGGCTGCTCTAGGTCCAGGAAGGTTTCTCAGAAGAGATTGGGAAAGTCAGCCTTTGAGGAGTTCTGGTCCTTAAAGGTTAATTTCTCCATGCTTTGCTGAGAGGGCAATATTTAGGATTTGGGCAGATCCAAGCTGTATGGCTGTCTCAGATCTGGTTCAAAAACACTGCAGAAATTATGATGATGATAATGGTGATGATGATGCATCTTCCCTTCAAACCCACAGAGCCTTGTGGATTCTCAAATAGTAACAGTGGTCATAAACACATTGCAGAAATAATCCAGTTTGCAGAAATAAACCACTTTAACTGCCCTAGTTCAGTGCTCAGGAATCCTTTGAATTTCAGTTTATTATGGCATCTGAGTTGTCTGACAGAGAAGATTAAATATCTCACAAAACTACAGTTCCCAGAATTCCCTAGCATTCAACCAGACAGTTAAAGCAGCCCTGAACTTGGGCCATTGTTAGCGGTTGGCTTGGAGCCTGAATAGGGTTCTAGAAGACTAGTGGGTTTGGTCATTGGCTGCTTAAGAAGAACGGCTCCTTCTGGGTTTCCTTGGCAGGAAAGGAAAGGAAAGGTGGGTGCCTCGAGATGCCGATGGGAGGCCCCTAAATTTGATTCCTTTGTGAGAATGCTGACTGAGGGGGAAGAGAAGGGTGATGGATTTGGTCCCCAGGGAGGCTGCAGGGCAGGCAGGGCAGGCCACACAACATTCGCTAACTCCCAAGTTAAATCCTGGTTTCCCTTCTTTTGCCCAGGACCTAAACCTGGACCAGAAAGGATCAGGTTTTATTTGCTTTCTTCTCCTGTGTTTTTCCTTGCCCTTTTTACACGTGGCAGTAATGATACGATACAGCAGGGCCTGGCATTGAGCTTGCAGTTTTCATGCATGATCTTCAGACAGGAGATGAGGCTGCCTCTTCTCCATTTTGGAGGGAGCCCAATCCTAGGAAAGAGGAAAGGGCTCTGTGCAAACATCCAGATCAGATGTGAGAGCAGTAGCTTAATATAATTTGCGAGGATTAATTCATTGGTTTCTTCAACTAGAAAAATTGCAGGGGTCTATGGATTGGTTTAGTTTCTTGCTTTCTCTCAGTTGTGGTGGTACAAGGGCTCACTACTATACTCTGCATTCGCCATCTGGTTAGAAAGAAGGAGGCTAAATTAAATGCTTTTTATCCTTAGATTTTTGTGATTTTTGGGACTATGTGACCATGTTCTAGAAGAGTTTCTTCCTGACAT
>NW_024811006.1:0-2827 GCF_019175285.1 Sceloporus undulatus | reverse complement strand
CCGAGGATTGCTGCGCAGGCGCAGAATAAACCCATTTGTGTGAATTCGCAGATGACCACTCGAAGAAACACAGTTACAGGTGAGCAACCTGTTCTTCTCCTTTCAGTTCTTTGCTTTTTTAGCCTTATATTTCTGTTCAGTGTGTGACTCTGTGTCAGTGGTGTGAAGAAGAGCCACAGATGAGAGAGAGATGGAGCGAGCCACCATGTGATTCAGTTCATCATCTTTTAAAGATCTGGCTAAACTATTAGTAGTTGCACATTGTCTCATGTGACGTCCATCACACCCACTTAAAAATTATTAAATGTTGTCCTGAAGTGAAAAACACCTACGAGGTGGAAAACCCACATTGTCCACTCTTTATTGATTGATGCACAATGCACATTACTTCCATGAGGCAAAGATTGATTGAAAAAAATTGTGGGAACACCGTAGCCTAATATGGCCATATTTGTACAACACCTGTGCCAAGATGTACATGTATATGTTCTAAAATGGATTCACATTCGATTGTCTCACCTAGGACTCAGAAGGGTTAACTGATAAGGCCTCTCCCGGTCAAATCCTATAGATAGCAGCTATACTGAATTCAATTAATGCCAGCACTAGGTGTGTCAATATTACTGATTAAACTCTTGTTTGGACACAAATGAATAACACAGAGACAAGGTTTTCTCTCTGCTTGTATGTAGCACTCCATCTGTCAAACAATACATTACAGCAGGAAATCACATTAATAGGAAATATCACCTTTGGGGCAAGGATGATGATCAGCTTAAGACTTCTGTGAAAGTTTTAAGTGGGTTTTTGTTTGAGATATTTGTATCTTTTGTTAAACCTAGCATTGGGTAATATCTCTTTTGAAATCCATAGTGTCACTCTGTTTGTTAAGAAGTCTCTTTATTTTAGAAATTGTCCTGATGTCATGAAGTTTAAAAAAAACAGATGCTTTTAAAAAGATTTAAAATACAAAAGTAGTTGTTCTGGAGGTGTGAGGTACTTGAACCTAGAGCTTGAGTTGCCTGCCTCCTGAAGGACACCTTCTGTTGAAAGCACTACCTGCCTAGCCTAGGTTTTTATCATTTTAGCTAAAATTGCTCTTACAGGGCCCCGAATCTGGGATTTTGGGCCAGACAATCTCTTTAATTCATTCTCTTTTTCAAAGACTTTGTTTGGGCAGAGCAGAATTTGGATAGTTTGTCCCCCTTGTCCTTGAGCTATTCCAGTCCAACAGGACTAAGGAGAGGTAACATTTGACATCTCTTAAATCTTTCTTTCAGAGAGTAATTTCCACTATACAGCTCCTCAAAACTCACCCCTCTTTCTCTGCTGTGTATGTGGATTAGGAAAAGTGTTATACTGTCCTGAAATTTTTTCTCTCTCTCATCTCTCCCTCTTCTTAGCATCCCCTACAGCTCCGCACTGCTTATTTCCAACGTTTGGAGCCTTGCAAATTGGCTCATTTTGAGTTAGTGCCTTCCCCTCCTAAAGTGATTGTGTTCCATCTTACATGTACTATCTGTTTTTCCAATTCTCTGCCATAATATTTGCTATTCCCCAATTCAGTTATTGTGTATCTCTTCATTTCTATGTGTTCAGTAAAATTCCCTTTTTAGAGAGTTATGTGTGAACATGGTTTGTTGAGTCCAATTTGCCTAAGGCACACTATTGGCCAATGTCACAAGATCCCTGATAGACATGAGTATTCAGAGCATGAGAGAGTTCATTCATGTGCTCTGAAGCCAAACCTGGTAACAATATAGAGGAACAACCTCAGTTTCTTGATGGTTGTTTCCTTTGCTTGGCTCCCCCAAAATATTATTTTCCTGCAAAAACGTACCTGGTTTTCTACCCATTTAATACAGGGAACATAAAGCACCACATTTTTCAGGGCAGAGGGCATAGCTGCAAACCTTACAAGGAGACCAATAGTTTTGCTTTTCCTCCTTGCTTTGAAAATTTCAGTTTTAAAAACAACAACCAGGCACTACTTAAAGATGTACAAGGCTTTCTTTGAAGCTTTACACAGCCTACATATTCCAGAATGCCAGGATACTGAAATAATGTTGTACCACTTGCAAGGAATGAGATGAAGCTAGCAAGTTCTAGGAAGTGCAGCAGACAGAAACCTATAGAGAGTGTTTACTGCCACTGTGCATAGTTTGGGGGTTTAATTTTTTTAAAAATTAAAGGAAAACTGATGGGCATCTCATGTGTAAAATAGGTGCCTACCTCTGAAATTCTGGAGAAATATATTTCCACCCCTCGATCTTTGAGTTTTACCCTTTACCCACCCAACAAATAGGAAAAAAGAAAAAAGAAAAAAAGAAAAGCCTTTGGCCTAGCCATAGTTTCTGGCACAGTAATAATGTTCTGTGAGCTATAGCTTATACGCATGTTCTTGGTACTAAATTGATTTCTGTGTCAATGTATCACTAGAAACCATCTGAATCAATTATAGGAACTTCAGATTTGAGAGTACTGCTGTACTTAGACTGAATGCATGAGTGGAGCAAGACAGCAACACCTTTACTTCTATGCTTGGTTGTTGTTTTTTTAATCTCTCATAGAAATAGCATTGTCTGGTCTGCTACAAGCAAAATGTCAGTCATATTTTGGATCTACCAGTTTGGCTAACTCTTGTTTATGAGAGTGTAACTCTTCTATGAGGGCCTAAATACTTTAGGCACCAGATATTGTCTGATATTGAAAACTAAGCGCGGAGTCAGCCATGGTTAGTACTTGGATGGAACACCCCACCCCAAATGAATACCAGTTATTATTATTATTATTATTATTATTATTATTATTATTATTATTATTATTA
>NW_024811005.1:0-2827 GCF_019175285.1 Sceloporus undulatus | reverse complement strand
TTTTGTTTTTAATGTTACAACTGAAACCAACAGTGCCAAGTACTTTAAGGGCTGCAGATAATGTTCTGCTGAAGTGCACTCCTGAATAGTTTGGCAAAGTCAGCATCCCAAGCAGGGTTCAGAACTTCTTTCATCAACATTAAACCTCTTCAAATTCAAAAGCTTGAGATGACAGGCAAAACACTGCTGTGTTTATTTTGCTTCCTCTAGCCCATTGTACTGCAAGACCTGACAGCAGGCAGAAACGTGCTTCAAGTAATTTAAGGCATAATTTAAGGCATCGAAACAGAGGCACTCCTCTGTTTGGGCAGCACTGTGTCACTGTTAGCAGGGAGACAACAGCTGGTTGCAACATGTACCATCAGGGTGCAGGAGGGGGGAAATGCTGATACCGCTTATATTCCAAGAGTTACTCCTTACCACCAAGAAGCATCGCACACAAAACAACACAACCCATTTCCAGCCTAGATAAGATAGACTCTTGGTTACAAGAACTCACAGCAGAAAAATTTAGCCTCTCACATGCCACACATCCTCCCATTTTGACACCATGAGTTGGAGGCATGGGTAGGCAATAACAACAGGCAATGATGTCCCTTCTCCAGAAATACTTTGGGGGGGGGGGCTTCTAGATTGGAATGGAGTGGGGGCTATGCCTCCCAAAATGCCCATCCAATGGGCTGAAATATTTTGGAAGCACCAGAAGTAAGGTAATGTTACTTCCAGACTCCACTTTGGCTGATTTTAGCTCCTCTCCCCTAGGGATTTTTGGGGGTTGCTGTGGCTCTGATGGGTTGGGGGAAGTAGAGTTCTGCATTTGCAGTGGCTTGGGGGGCTTTTACCAGTTTGGAGATAAAAGCTCACCCCAAAATTAGAGACCAAACTCAGGAATCCCACACTTTGCCTGCCTCCCCTATTCTGGATATTTGCCAAAACAATCAGGTTCCAAATTAGGACCAAAGTAGAACAGCCTCTTATCAAAGTGCTTGATGTACAGTCTCCCAGTGATATTATCTTGCAGTTTCCATAGAGGTGACAGGTAGGATGGGTAGCTCTTATCCAATAGTGCAGAGGGGCCTCCTCTCTGCACTATCCAGATGAGAATAATGTGAGAATGAAGTTTCTAGTATTTCAAAGCCTGTTGGAAATGTGTTGTTTCAGGTGCCTAGAGGAATCTACCACAGCGCTTGATGCAAACCCCCCTCTCCTTTCATATCATATTCTTTTGCCAAGGTAGTGAAATATAAGATGCCTCCAAGATAAGAAAACTAGTCAAATCAGGAACAGAGTTTAGATTCAGGGAGTGTGGGACAGCATGGTAAGAATCTGTTTGTTTGTTTTGGTTTTCAGCATATTATGGTAAATATTCTTTTACTATTTTAACCTTTTGTAATGTAGTGCTTTATCATTTGTTTTTATTCTGTACAGTATGTTCTAATTTTTCTGCTGCTCCAGAAAACCACACCCAGAACAATGGATTCAAGCTCCAGGAAAAGAGATTCCAGCTCAACATTAGGAGGAACTTCCTGACAGTGAGGGCTGTTTGACAGTGGAACACACTCCTTCCTCGGAGTGTAGTGGAGTCTCTTTCCTTGGAGGTCTTTAAGCAGAGGCTGGATGGCCATCTGTCAATGGGGATGCTTTGATTGGGAGTTCCTGCATGGCAGAATGGGGTTGGACTGGATGGCCCTTCTTGGGGTCACTTCCAACTCTACGATTCTATGATTCTGATGTACCACCCTTTGATGAAAAGGGTGTTCAACATACACTTTGTTGTTGTTGTTTTTATTATTATTATTTGATTCTTCAACTCTGGCCACTTAGAGCACACTATCATTTAAGTAGGTCTCTACTTCAACAGACTGGCCTAATTCCAACTGGAAGGAAAAGAGGGAGACCATAGGACAGGTGGACTGGTTCATTGAAGGAAGCCAGGGCTGCTCTCAGTTTGTAAGGGCTGTTGATAATAATGTGACTGGGAGGTCTGTCACTCATATAACGCCACCAAATCATTTAAAGTATTAGTCAGCACTTGTGAACCAGTCATTCAATGAACCTACTGTATCTGGGACTAAGCCACCAATCCAAAAATCATAATACACAAGGAATGACCAAAATGGAAAACAGACATCTGGAGATGTTATACAGAAACACCTGGAGACAGCTGCTTTCATTAACAACAAGCCAGGTTTTCTCTCATGCAAATACATGGTTGCATGGCTTGGACACTTCTATTTCCTTTCTCAATGTAAAGATAATCTAGCCAGTAAAAAAACCAATGTTAATAGCAGTTTAACACAGTTTTAAAATTTGGCAAACAAAAAAGAAGGTCTCTGAGGCTCCTTTAGGCCCACTCAGCATCACAAAGCTTATGGCTGACAACTCAGCCAGGGTTTTCAAAAGCTCCGCTGAAAAGCTCAAAGTTTCTTTCTTATTCAAAGTCTGTTTGGGAAGTGTGACATTAAGAGACAGACAGTGAATTTATAAAGCCCAGCTCTTTCTCCCCCCCCCCCATTTCATGTATGCACTAAAAATTAGCCTCTCTGCCACCAATGGAAAAGCATTTATTGCCTTTGAAGAAACAACAATAAATAATGCCAAAAGCAAACTTCTGGGCAAAATGGTTACATTCATTTCATTTGGAATGGCTCTCAGTCACTAACTGTCTGCTTATAATGCACACAAAAATACACACAGAGCTTTTCCTCTTGAGAAACTTGGGGCCAGGACAGACGGGCCCTTTGTGGTGCCGTGGCGATGTGCTATGGTTGCCTTGGGGTAGTGCGTGCACACACTCTGCAACCCTAGCACATGACGTGGACATTGC
>NW_024811004.1:631-2827 GCF_019175285.1 Sceloporus undulatus | reverse complement strand
GTTTGATGTAATATAACTGAAGTAAACATACAAGGAGGGTCCTTGGGACCCGCCAGCTCACTCACAAGCCTGAAGAGGCAAGCATCCCTTACATGTGGAGACTCCCTTACATGTGGAGATTAGTCCCACACAGACATTTAGTAAGTGTATTAAATCAACATGTAAATAGGGTAGTGCATAGCTGCACCTCCCATTCCAGTTTTGTCACTGTCTTTATGTGAAAGCACCAATTCTGTATGGGAGAATTTCTACTGTGCATGGAAGCACTCTCTTCCAGATACACAGTGCTCCCAACTGCAGGCAGAGCCTCCATGCTTACCTGAAGGTTTTGTCCTCAGATTTGTCACTCCCTATGTGAGGACAGCAAAACAGGGAAACAAAACAGATGGAGTTATTACACTCCCTTCATTGCGTGCTGATTCAAGGTATGGGCTGACAGGTGTGGCTGGTGAATTTGCCACCTTGGAAGCAAGAAAAACTACTCTTGGTATTACAGCCACTCTCGGGGACTTAGCCAGGATTTTGGGAAGGGGGGGTCCAGACTAAGTGCCACCATTATAATGGGGCTTGGGCATGGCAGCGTGGCGGCACGCACCATTCATTGTATCTAACGGAAGGGGGGGTCTGGACCCCACGGACCCCCTCCCTTGGCTATGTCCCTGTCACTCTTCTAACAGCTGCTCTGAGCTTAAGGGAACTTTGCCAGTGCTGAATCTCTAAAGGGATAGGGTCCAGCACCAGAAGAAACCAAACACTTTGAATTAGCTATAGGAAGAATAGTGATAAAATTATCCATGGGGGTACTGTCCTTATAGCAGAGGATCTGCCCACTGCTTATGCTGGCAAAACTCCAGAATTACTGCTATTTTCCACACATGGAGATCAACAACGGAGGAGCAAGGCTAGAGCCCTTCCTTCCTTGCATGTTTACTTTAATTGCATCTCATCATACTAGGATACGGGCTAGAGGGGTCAGGGTGACCAGATGTCCTAACCACAAAGGAGGACAAGGCACTATAAAATGTAGGACATTCAAGAAAAATGTGGGGCATTATAAAATAAAAGCTAAAAATGCTAATATAAATATAAAGTCATTTCATATGGATTACTCGTTTTATTTGGCTATGTCACACACACTCTATTTTGTTATGTACTCAACTGTATTTTTCTGGTCAACTTATCTTCATTAAAATGCCTTGTTGGCTTGCAATACACTTATAGAATAGACAAATACTTAATATTTTACTTTACCTGTAACAAACCTGTGACTGAATCTACATTTAAATTATGCCTTTCATTTGTCCATTGTGCTAAAATTAAAGGGGGAAAACCCTTTCAGCATTGTATTGTGTCTCATAAAACTACAGTGCCCAGAATCCGATAGCACTGAGCCATGACACTTAAAGTGGTGTCAAACTGGATTATTTCTGCAGTGAGGTGTAGCTTGGTCTACTACCTCAGCTGCATGCCTGTTTCTGAATTCTATGGAGGAAGAAGGTGAAGCTGGGAAATTCAATGCCATTTCAATCTGTCTTCAGACCTTGCTATGGGACAGAGACAGCTTTGGTTGCCTTGGTGGATGACCTATGCAGGGAACTAGACAGAGGGTAGTGTGCCCCTGTTGGTCTTGCTGGATCTCTTGGTGGTGTTTGATACCATCAACCATGGTATCCTTCTGGGCCACCTTTTTGGGATGGGACTTGGGGGCACTGTTAAGCAGTAGTTCTGGTCTTTCTTGGAAGGGCAAACTCAGAAGGTGGTGTTGGGAGACTCTTGTCAACAGAGAAGAATGGATAGAAATGTGGTTTTAGGTCCCTTAAACATTTGTATTTTGTCCTTCCAAGTGCAGAGAGCAGATAGGCTTGCCATTTCACGCTGGTGGGCGGGACTTTCCCGCCCCCTGGGGGGCGTGCCCGGTCCCGTCCCGCCCCCACCCCCACCCCCGCCCCCGGGTGGCTGCCCAACTCTGAGCTCCCAGGGCTGCTGCCTGCCTTCTATAGAGTGCTGCCTGTGAAACATGTCTGGAGCAGCAGCAGGAGGACTGAACCCAGCAAGGGCGGGGTCTGCTGCACTGCCCTGCCTCTATTGGCCAGCCCTCTGCTTCCTTATTTGGGCAACATCCATGCAGGGAGGAATTTACATTCAGGCTAGTTGCTTCCCCCTTTCTCTTTCTCCTCCTTCTCTTCTTATTATTGT